>NW_027499347.1:0-111525 GCF_021521415.1 Bidens hawaiensis
TTTCTCTCAGCTGCAGTGTTTTCTTCAACTCCAGGCTTACCGGCAGCAACTAACCATCACAGCAGCAGACGCAGCAGCAGTCTCATCAAATCTTCTTCCCGGCATCACTACTACACTATCACGAGCAGCAGTATCAGCAACAGCAGCATCAGCAGTCTCATCAAGTCCCTTCCCGGCAGCACTAACGGTCACCAAGCAGTAGGAGCAGCAACAGCCGCATATATCCCTTTCCCGTCAACACTAAACGTCACAGCAATAATCTCAGTAGCATCTTCTTCTAAGGGAGGACCATTATTCTCCAAGTATTTTTCCATCTTATTAAGAGTTGTTGTTGTCATGTAGTTGACTGCAGGCGTTGTGACGGGAGTAGCAATGTACCATATTTTTTCTGGTATTCATGCGTGTAAAGCATCACAAAGAAGGTGATCGGACCGTTGTATTGAGCGTTGATACCTCTCCATTCTTCCTTTGTCATTTTCAAGTTTCAATAACATAGCTGCACCAAACCATATTTGGAATATCCGAGGATTTATCAATTGCGGAGATGAATCGTGTGATTGAATGTTGTTGATTTTGTCACAATCCTATACAAGTGTTGAACAATACAAGGAAATTAATCTTAAACAGTTCACCAACTCCTTGATCCGCGGCCAGTTTGTCTTTCACATGCTTTATACTTATTCTTGAACTTGTCGGGATTGATTTTTGAACAAATCTGTAGTAACATCTTCCCCCAATCTTGGTCTACTCTTGTCTAAAACAGGAATCTTACCCATTGGTATCCCCAACATTTCATGTACTTTTTGTGGTGTTATCTTAATAACACCGCTCCCCCAATGTTCAATTCATTTAAACGGTTATATAGTTCATGAGCAACTCAATATCCCAAAGTTGTTGGATTTTGGGTTACTTGAAGTCTTAACATTGACCCGAAACCCATTTCTTCTACACAAGTTTTTTGGGCAGTGGTCATTGCCTTCACTGCATCAACAATATTAATAGGTGCATCAACTATTCTTCAATTTTTTGTCTAAAAATTCAAAAAAAAGGTTTTCCCCTCTCGGTTGGCTTCTTTTCTTAATTGCTCTCTTTTTCGGACGCTGAAAGTCTGGGCCAGAGGTGCTGTGTTCCACCTGTTTCCGCTTTGACAACAACCTGTCGATTTTTGTGTCAAGGTCTGAATCAGATTCTGCTTCCACAACATGTTTTGTTTTCCCACACCGGATCAACTTTTTTAGTCTTCCCTTTATCAGTCTTGTTTTTTTCGACAACTGAATCACATACATACAATAAAACACGGGGGTAGGGGATAACAACACGAATCACAAGGAAATAGAAAACTCTTATCAAACATCACAATGATAAATTCTCATACCAAAGCCATAACACGCTAATCATACACTTATAACATGATTTAATATTATACATAGATTTAAAAAAACAAAGATATGTAATACAACAACAACACGCTTATCAAACGCTTTAATACATACGAAGATTCAAACAAATGCTTATATTTTAAGATTAAGTAAACCTAAAACGCTAAAAAAATCATAAATTAACACCTGTTCCATCTTTATTCTGAGACCTATCGTGATTTTGCTTCGTCCATGGTTCCGTTCCAGAATAATTAAACCACTCGGGCTTGTGCTTGTGCGTCACAGTAGAAACGAATCGTCGACGGTTTTTAGGAATATTGACTTACGAGGTTGAATTTTTGGAATAATTATCACCGTTCCAGAAGTAGATGAGTTAATCGTACGGTGAGTATTGAATAGTAGCAAAAAGGCGCGTGCTTTTAAATTTTAATCGTACGGTTTGTATTGTATAGTAGCAATATATATATATATAATATTAGATGATGGTGGATGGTGGCGAATGTGTGGTGGTGGGTGGTGGTGATGGGTAGTGGGTGGTGGTGGCGGAGGTCGGTGGTGGTGGTGGTGGGGGTGGTGGTGGCGGAGGTCGGTGGAGGTGGTGGGTGGGTGGTGGTGGTGGTGGTGGTGGGTAGTGGGTGGTGGTGGTGGATGGGTATAAATAAATGTATACATATTTATATATAGTATTAGTGGGTGGTGGTGGTGTGGTGGGTGGTGGTGGAGTGTGGTTAGTGGTTGGTGCTGGAGGTCGTTGTGGCGAATGTGGGAGGTGGATGGTGGTAGTAGGTGGTGTGTAGTATGATTGCGGATATGTAATACATGAGACAATGACGGTTCTATCTCGTATGATGACCATGATGTTTGGCCCAATTATGACGAGACGATGCTATTATAACAACCTGGGTTGTTGGTGGTTATCATATTGATGCTGCTAACCTATATGGTACGGTTTGCTTATGCCAACCCATACGATGGCGACTGTAGCTCGTACGACGAGCATGACGTCTATGATGACGATCACGCATATATATGATGATGACCAATTATATGTACCTATATGACAATACGCCACACAGGCGCGCGCGCGCACGCACACACACACACACACACACACACACACATATATATATATATATAATATATATATATATGTTGATGATCATGGTGACACTGATGTTTAATGACATGTAACCCGTATTATCGACGACGATCATGGTAACGTATATGATGGTCATACTGATGGTAGCATGTACGACTGATGATGTCGTTTGATGACGACAACAATTCATAAGATGGTGCCGACAGTGATCGCTAATATTGGGCGTTTTTTTTACGATAACCCGTACGATGCTGACTACATCCCCTACATGGCAATCTGATGATGACGATGATGATGATGTGTGATGATGATGACGAAAATGATAGTGAGATGATTGTTACCCGTATGATCAACGCCGACTACGATAGCCTATACAATGACCACGTTGATTACCCGCACGTCTGATGATGATGCCGTTTCATGGTGACGGTGATCGATGATTATGATGATGATAACCACTATAATACATGATAACCATGATAACTTTGCGATGTTGATCATCATCATAACACATATGGTGATGATGATAACCTTGAAGATGATAATGATACAAAACTACATATGATAATGATAACACTAGAATGTTATGAGCTTCTCTATTACGAATTTGTAAATCTTATCCATAAAATCTTACTAATGGTTAAGATAATACTTCAATAATGGAAAAAAATTTTAATTTTATTTAAAAAATATGATTTATTAAACGAACTCAACTTTTAACGAAATTTAATACCGGAATGTTAGTAAAAAAAACTAAAAGTAAATGTTTTTATACTATTTTTAAAAAGTTATAAAACAAAAACCAAAATATATATATATATAATTAAATATGTAGAAATAAATAAAACCAAAATTCAAACCCCTTTTAACTTCAAAACCCTAAATCGACTTCTACTTCGCTTTACTGTAATTCGTATCCTGGTAAGAACATAAAAATGCCACGTCTCAATAATGGAGTTAAGTTCATGGTAGATATCGACAGTGATTCCATGAGTAGGATGGTATGTTAATGTTATCTGGTTAATTTTTTTTTTATGAAACATTTTACAGTTTTGCAACATATACATTCTAAGAACATTTTTTGTGTTACTTTTAGCTCATTCCTAAAGTTGTTCAACCAATGTTTGCTGACATGAAATCGAATACCAGATGTTGTTTGATTTATGATCAAAGTGGTAGAACGTTTTCTGTTGTTATAATCAAAGTACTTGATGACTTTTTTTTGGAACCGGTTGGACTAAATTAATAAGAGAATGTTGTATAGAAGCTGGAATCTATGTTGTTTTTGAGCTTAAATCAAGATCTATGTTGAATATGTTTACTTTCAAAAGAAACGTAAATGATCAATCCGGTACTATGATATGTATTCCATTCAGAAACCGACACGTCCATTACTTAGTAAGTTTTAATTTTTGTTTTTAATGATTGTTCCAAATTCAAATGTCTTTTAATTAACATGTTTAATAGGATTTCCCTGAGTGGTACGTGATTCAAAAATTTGGTGACAATTACATGAATTTGCTTTTCGAGCTTATTGCTCCAGATAGATATATGTTTAAAGTTTCATGTCTTTGGTATGGAATGACTTGTAGGCTAGAGGATGGATGGATTGAGGTTTTTAAACAAACCAACTTGAAAGGTGGTTCGTTTGTTTTGTTTGAAATCATATCAGATAAGACATTTCATATTAATGTCTTTCATGAAGATGGCATAGAATTTATCCTTCCTGGTCTAAATCAGCTGTTTCTCAGCTACCAGTTAAGCAATCAAGGTAGTTCCTCCCAAAACCCAATTCATATTGATGAGCAAAATGATGACTCTAAAATCGTCTTCCACATGAACGTCACCAAGAAATTGGTAAATTGAATTTTTAAATTTCTTTTTTATTTACAAGTATATTTGAAATTTTATTTTCACAGCGTCTTCCTTGTCACATTGCTACCAAGATTGATGCCTATGATAGAATGCTAATCACTTTGGTCAATCCTGAAGGGCGTAAAAAAATGAAACTCCATGGTGAAGTGTCGAAGCTGAATTTCATATATTCTTTTCAAAAATGGAAAAATTTCAAGGAGGAAAATGAATTACAGATTGGTGATAAGTGCATATTTGAATATGATATCAATGAAGGTACTTTGTTAGTTTCAAAAGTTGATTAGTGATTTGGTGATGTTTGGAACATTTTGGAATTATTTGGTGATGTGTTTGGTGAATTTTGGAACATTTGTGATTTGGTCACTCTGGGTAATATTTGTATGGTTGTATTGATACACTTTTTAGATTATTGTGTTGAATGTTGGTTGGTTAGCTTTTAAATGCTTTACTTTTATAGTTTCTTGTATCATCTATTTTGATATTCACTATTATTTTGTTTCATGGAATGTATTGTAATGGTGCCTTTTGTATGAAAACTTTTAATGAATGGTAATTATGGAGTATCTTAAAACAAATCGAAAAAACTAAAAACACTTGGTTAATCTAAATATAAAACAAAAAACACTTTGTTAAAAAACACTATTACGCTTGTAACACGCTAATGTACATAAACATATATAAATATCCTAATACGCAAGTAACACGCTTATCCAACCATCTTCTGTCAAAGTGTCTATTTTCAGCCACAGGTTCTCTGCCGTAAAAACTATGCCAATAATCAATTGGTTTTTAATTAAAAGGGAGGCAAAACTTAAAAAGCTCCAAAATATTGGCTCCAAATATTCAAAAACTCCAAATTACATTTAACACTCCAAAAATCAAATTACACTCTAAATTATTAAAAATTTTCCACTCCACAAATCAGCACGACGGTGATTTATACTCCAAATTACAATCCAAATTATTAAAAAAAATCGACGATGAAGCTTATAGATGAAAGAATCGAAGAAGAACATGTTTTATACTCCGATGAGGAAGCCAACGATGACGAAGACGCTCAATCAGACGACACTGAAGGCTACTCCAGCGAGGAAGCCAACGACGACGACGGTGAGACTGGTAGGGACGATGCTATAGCGACGATGGCTATCGAACCCTTAAACAGTTTTGCTACTACTCAAAAACCTACAAGGGGGTTGACGAGGTTACCTAAGCTACGTATCGATTATGCAAACTCTAGAGGTGTCATACTGGTAGTGGAGTTTGATAATCTGGGTAGGTTCACTGGCCAAAACAGATCAAAGTTTGCAAGTTTTTTAGGGGATGTTGTAAGGGAAATAGTTGGCTTGAGACATTTAAGTTGGAGGGAGGTCACAAAGGAGCTTAGAGATAAACTGTGGGAACAAATAACGGTTATTCTTAATTTTTATTTGTACATTTTATATTTTGAGAAGTAATTTACGTTTACTGTGTTATATTATGTAGAAATATTTTAAGATTGAGGCGTGTCATAGGCCTTCGGTGATGAATCGGCTCGGACACCTTCTTCGGGATTTCCAAAGAAAAATGTATGCCAGATACATTATGCCGAACATCGGTAAACCTCTGAAGATGAAGGCGATACCCAAGGGACACAGGACGATGATCAGGCAAGAAGACTGGGATTGCTTCGTTGAGTACACACAATTAGAGCAGTTTTTGGTATATATCCTCTACTCTGCAAACGTAGATTGATCGAGTATATATGGTTTATGTTTTTTTTAAATATAATGAAATGATCATAATGTGTGGTTGAAGAAAAAATCAGCTTCATCAAAGGGAGCTCGAGCAAAGAATGTTTTTGATCATCACATGGGACTAGGGGGTTATACCTACCTTCGAGAGAAACTGGTAATCACTGTCAGCTGCTTTTCTCTCTAGTTCAATGATTTGTTGGTTATGTGTCTAATGCATGACCGTCAGCTCCTATCTCTTGAATATTTTACAAGGTCAAAAAGAAGGAAATTGAACCGGATGAGATCCCCGGCCGTGCATTAATGTGGATGAAAGAAAGGGAGGACAAAGATGGTGCATACAAGAATGCTGTTGTCGAAGGCGTGGCAACCAAATTAGTATTAAACTTTTTAAATCATGTTAAAGTCAATTCATTGCCTTATATTGGTGTCAAACAAACTTGAGTCTGTCTAACTTGTCTCAACACTTGATGTGGATACATAAGCGTGTTACTAGCGTATTAGAATATTTATATATGTTTTTGTACATAAGCGTGTTACAAGCGTAATAGACTAGTTTGAACAAATATATAACATATTTTAACCTAATCGTTTACAAAGTGTTTATTTACTTACAGTAGTTCATGAAATCTGACGTTTTATGCTTGTAAGGAATCGGCAGTTTGACATTTGTTTTCTTGCAGGTTCAGCATGAGGAGCAGATCGCCTCCGGAGCCCTGAGACTTGAACCGTGCACAGATGCCGTCACGTTAGTGCTTGGAAAAGAGAAAGGTGGGTTTTTAAAAGGGATTGGGTACTGATTGACAACAGGTAAATATCGGGGTGTGAGTCGGGTAAAAGGCTCGTTTAAGCAACGGATTGCCCAACTTGAGTATGAGGCGGTGCAGAGAGATGAAGTGGTGAACAGGTTGACGACTCTACTTGAATCCACGAATGCTATGCTAGCAAGCCGTGAGAAGGAACAGTTAGCATTTGAGGCCAGGTTCAGACATCTCGAAGGATTGTTGCCGCATGTGTCGGCAAGTCAAGTAAGTGGCGCATGCTACATATTAATTAATGCATTCGACATACATAATTGGCACTGTTTTTGTCACATTTTGTAGGTAAATCTTGTTCCCAATCAGGTTGGTTCTAACCAAAGTACTAGTGCTGTGGAGCAAAATAAAATGCCAGCCCCAGTAAGTATCTGACAGTTTCTTTGTTTATTACAACTTTCCCTGTGATTTTTCATTTTCTATAACCTAATAAATTGATTTGTAGGCCAGTTCTGTGGGAAACATCTGAACCTCAGGTGAGGCTGTGCAACAAGAATCCGCTACTCAGGTAAGCATTTGACAGTTTGATTGATTTTTTCTAATAATTAACTTTCCATTTGAGTGTGCTGATTTTGCATCAGTTAATTGTAGGCCAAGTCTGTGGATAAAATAGTTGTCGAAACGGTACTCGCTCCCCATATCGCGACATCAGTAAGTATTTGTCAATTTCAGTACTTTTTATAATTCTTTTCCAATGTGAGTGTGCTCATTTTCTTTTATATTACAAATGAAGCCTGTAGAGAACAATGTTAACGAAACATCAACACAACTACACCACACTCCGGATAGCAACGACTCGAAAAAACCACCAGTAAGTATTTGGCAATTTCAGTATTCCCGTTAATTGTTGACTGATTTCCATCCATAAGTTGATTCATTGAATGCTTTTTAGGTAAAACGGAGAAGCCGTAAAAGAAAAGTTTATGTATCTACAGATGAAGCTTCCCCACATCCTGAAATAAAGGTATGTACTGCGCGAAACATTGTTAATTTCCTACCAACATGTGTATGTACATATATATTGACTTCAACATTGTTAATTTCACATGCTTGTTTATAGGTGTATGAGTGTTGTTTGTGTGTGCATGACAAGCATAACAAGGTGACACGTGGTATAGTTTAATGGTCACCGGTTCCACAACAGTTACATGGAAAAGCAATCCCGGAGGGTTGCTATAAAGTTAGTATTGAAAAAGTCATAAAGGAACAAGCAATTATTCCTTGTGAGGCAGGTGAAATTGTGACTGTTGGCGACGCACGTGGTACTTTTGTTGCTAGGCCAGAAAACCTAATCTTATGTGACCAGGAGGTTTGTTCCCTTTTAACTTAACCGAACAAATATCTATGTTCATTTTCATTTAGTTTAAAAAATGAACACTTGTGTTCGTTTATGTTCGTTTGTTTATAATCTAGACTAACGTAGTTGAACAAAGATAAACGAACTTCCCGCCGAAAGGTTCACGAACAGTTAAACGAACGTTCGGTTCGTTTGCAGGCCTACTATTTTGTTATATTCAATTACAAAATATGTCATTAATTATACATATTCGTTTTTCATATTCTGTTGTTCCAGCTACCACCACCCCATCCTCAAAAGAACCAGACAGAGCTGGCAGAAAGGCAAAGGCAAAGTACACAACGATGGACAGGGTGACCAAACAGAAGACAAGGAGCAGTGCCAAAAAAACCGACGCCTTAGCTGGTATATAGGTAGTTGTTATTTTTGTATTTTGTAAGATATTTTGCATATACATTTGCTTAAGTGAATATTATTGTTAATATAATTTGTTTCTAATTTTGTTTTGTCATGCTTGCTTATAGCTATTTTATATTACTGCACAAAAAATAAAAATAATTATATTACCTAATTACACACAATTTGGCCACATTAAACACATTAAATAGGTGTGGCCAAAAGTAAGACAATAGCCATACCTGAAATTACAAAAATCATTATGTGTGACGAAAATTTTGAGAATAGCCACACTTTAAATTACGAATAGCATTATGCGTGACAAACGGTAAGACAATGGACACACCACAAACTACAAAAGAGTGTTTGAGTGGCAACTTCACATTTTTAGCCACATTGACAATAACCTCCAATGTCTATATGTTATGTTTGGCCACACAATACATCACTATGTGTGACGAAAATTTGGAGAATAGCCACACTTTAAATTACGAATAGCATTATGCGTGACAAACGGTAAGACAATGGCCACACCACAAACTACAAAGGAGTGTTTGAGTGGCAACTTCACATTTTTAGCCACATTGACAATAACCTCCATTGTCTATATGTTATGTTTGGCCACACAATACATCACTATGTGTGACGAAAAATTTGAGAATAGCCACACTTTAAATTACGAATAGGATTATGCGTGACAAACGGTAAGACAATGGCCACACCACAAACTACAAAAGAGTGTTTGAGTGGCAACTTCACATTTTTAGCCACATTGACAATAACCTCCAGTGCCTATATGATATGTTTGGCCACACAATACTGTTGGAATGCCGTATGCCCGAGACACATAATTAGGTTAATGTGGCTAGTTGTGTTTGATCCAAGTCGGGTCATACCCAATAACGAGTTAGACACACACCAATTATGTATTTGTTGAGATATGATCTATAAAACAAATACAGAACACGACACATTCAGAAATCGGGTTTCTGAATAATTACTTGAAAGTGTTAAATAAATTAATTGGTTAATTTATTTATTCAAATAATTATTATTGGAATGATTATTTAAACATGTGTTCTTTTATAAAATGGTTTATAAAAGAAGGGGTGTTTATATATTTTATAAGGTATAAAATATATATATCATTTAAAACATGAGTCACATACACTCCATACACTTGGTCAAAGTTGGTAAAGAGTTGATGTAGGTTGAGTAAGACTTACTTGACCAAGACCTAACCAAGGATTTGATTGAGATATGATCTCAATTTTAAATAGCATCAACATACTTTCAAGTAAGAAAAGATATACAACACCTTTTCTCTCTTGCTTTTTGGTTCGCCCGAAGACAAGAAAGGAAGAGGTTCGGGTCTCGTTTTTCTCGTATTCAAGCTCCCTAACATAGCTCGATGTGTGTTGGAGGCTCGGGGTATCTTCCGTTTGAGGATCTTCCCTTTGAAAGTCTAGCATCAACATCATCATCTTCTTCAACCATCAACTACATCTCTTAAAGGTTTAAGAATGTAAGTTTTACAAGCTTTGATAGTTTAGTTTTTCCCGTATCATTTGATCCTTGCTTCGGGTTTCTAATATATAGATTATTGGTAATCTTATAACATGAATAAATTAGGTTATTCATGTACACATTTCCTATAAACTTGTAATATATATACATATATATACACATGGATACATATGTTTAGTTTGTTTATATCACGCTTCCGCCTTAATTGTGACTAGTTAAATGGTTAACTAAGTTTAAAATTTCCATAGAAACCCAACAAATGGCATCAAGAGCCGGGATACGGGAAACTAAGCTTCGGGTTTTCGGTTTTATATTTTCCCCTTGAAAGATTTTATACGAAAATTAACATGCATGAATTTTGTATTTAATCTTGTTATTTTTTTTGGCTTTGTTCAAAAAAAAATAATAATAATAATAAAACCGAATATATGGGCCGAAGCCCAATTCGGATGATATTGGGCCGAAACCCACTTCATTAGGTTAATGGGTTAACCGAGAAGAAAAAAAAAAGGGTAGAAAGTGAAATGGGCCGAAGCCCATTTTGGTTAAATGGGCCGAAGCCCATGAGACCTTTCATTGGGCCGAAGCCCATGTGTTTTGGACATGTGGGCCGAAGCTCATAATCAAGTTATTGGGTCAAGCCCAAAATGGGTTGGGCTAGGCTCGATAAAGTCAAGGGGTTTTGAAACAGGATCCTAAAACATAACGGGTTATGTTTATTAATTATTAAAACTAGACCGAGCCGTAGACCAAAATGGATGTTTATTTGTGGTTGATAATTGTAATTAATTATTCAAGTTTCGGTTTGTAATAATTAATTAGGGGCAGTTTTGTAATTATTTATTCATATGGGTATGTAATAAATAGATTATTTGTAATATCTTTATTTTATAGAAAAAATGTATTAGGACATTTGTTTTGTAAATTTAAAGAAGATTGCAAAATTGGAAGTTTGGGCCTTATTGGGCCGGGTATGGTGATAATGGGTCTCACAAGCCCATTAAGGGGATTCAAGCCCAAAAGGACCTAAGCCCACCTATTGAGCCCAAATGGAAGCTTATGGAAGCTAAGGCCCAAGTTCAAGCCCAATGGATCACAACGGGGTTGAAGAAGATGCTCGAAGCATTTGGATGCGGGATCGAGTGGGAGCTACAACATCCATGTGTCATGTGTCCCTTAGGATCGGACCTAAGACACACACTTGTTTCGGCTAACAAGTGTGGTCTAACTTAGTGGCTCGTGTCTAGTATAATTGTGTATGCTTGTTAATTGATTGTTTGATTATGTGGTTGCTAGATATTAGGATATCAACTTCGTCACATAGAATTAATTAACAAAGCATAAAACGGGTTCTAATAATTATCGGTAATTACGTGACACATAGTTTAATAAAATGGATTTATTAACTAGCCGTCTCACGCCCATAATAAAATGGTTTTATTATAAATTAGAATTTTGAAAATGGTTTCAAAATATCATGTTACTAAATGCATGTTAGAACATGATTTAAAGTTTTACAACTAGAATTATTAAAACTAAAAATCCCTTTTAAAATTAAGGATAATAAGTCAAACACCATCCTTTTGTATAACGCTTAACATATTAGTAAGCTCTTAGTGGGAAAAAGGTCACCTAACCGCGTAGAGTAAATTAATATGTTGAGGTAATATTGGCATATAAATGGGAAAAAGGTCACCTAACCGTTTGTATGTTGATATTACAAGTTGATACAAGTAGGACGACTTAAATTAGAACCATGTGAAGAGGGTCACCCAAGCATGGGGTCTAATAGGTGTTGATGGGATAAACATGCCGACACGAAATATGATTTCGAACCGGTCCTATAAACTCTAGAAGTTGCAAAAGGGTTTGCAATTGTTATGAATAACTACCTTGATAAACCGACAATGGGAAAAAGGTCACCTAACCGGAGTCGGGTTTATCGTTGGATTCTAGATTTTAATTATTAATTATATTTGGTATATATAAAAGGGTATTAATAATTAAAAGGTAAAACACTAAAATGAACTTAATTAAAATTCTGCAGATGGCCGCACACGTCGACGACAACATAATCCCTAACGTCCAAAATGTATCTCAACGATCTATTCTCGCTAAAGACCGTCTTAACCACAATAACTTTTCGGATTGGTTCCGAAATTTAAGGATTGTTCTAAAACAAGAAAAATTATATCATGTTTTGGAAACACCTATCCCCAACGAACCGGAAGAGGGAAGTGAGGTCGAATATATGAATTGGGTCCAACACACGGAAGATTCCATTCAAGTGTCATGCCTCATGTTGGCGACTATGGTTCCCGAAATCCAAAAGGATTTCGAAAACCATAATGCGTACGACATGATTACTCAACTTAAGGAAATGTTCCTTAAGCAATCAAGAGTTGAAAGGTTCGAAACGGTTCGAGCCTTGCATGCATGTAGAATGGATGATAATCAACCAGTTTCAACTTATGTACTTAAGATGAAAAGTTACATTGATCGCCTCGCCAAGCTCAATTGTCCCATCTCAAAAGAGTTAGCAACGGATTTGATCCTTAACTCCCTGTCGAAAAGGTTCGACACTTTCGTGTTAAATTATAACATGAATGGGTGGGACAAAAACATTGGAGAACTTCACTCAATGCTTAAAACAGCCGAGGCGAGCATGGGTAAAAGGGTTTTACCCGTGTTTGCGATCAATGAAGGTAAATCCAAGAATCGATCTCAACCCAATTCTAAGGCTAAGGTAGCAAAAAGAAAGGGTCCTCCTGTGCATCTTAAGGGTAAGGGCAAATCACCGGTTATGGCAAAGAAACAAAAGGTTGTGGAACCGAGGGGTCATAAGGATGATCCTTGTTTTGGTTGTGGGGAGACCGGACATTGGAAACGCAATTGCCTGGTCTACCTAAAAGAGCTAAGAGACAAGAGGAATGCGGGGCATGCCTCGGGTAATGTCTTTATGATTAATATTGAGCTAAATCTTATTTCTTCTAACACATGGGTATTGGATACCGGATGTGGAACTCATATTTGCAATTGGTTGCAGGGGTTCAAAAGGAATGAAGACTTAAAGAAGGGCGAAGTGAGTCTTTTCATGGGCAACGGTGCAAGGGTGCACGTGGTCGCTAGAGGAGACTTCACTTTATCGCTTCCAAGTGGTTTGGAAGTTGTTTTGAGAAATGTTTTGTATGCTCCTAGTTTGACTAGGAACATTATTTCCGTGCACCTTCTTAGACAATGTAACTTTGACTTTAAATTTGTAAAATCAGAAATGCATGTATCATCTAATGGTATCTTTTATTTTAAAGCTGTACCAAACAACGGTATTTATGAATTGGTTCATGACAATACCTCAAATAGCTCATTATATCAAACTTCCACTAAAAGACTCAAAAAGGATTTGAGTGATTCCTACATTTGGCATTGTCGTCTTGGACACATAAACAAGAATCGTGTAAATACTCTCCAAAAGAATGGTCTTTTGAAAACAAATGAGTTAGGTTCGTTTGATGAGTGTGAATCTTGTATTCAAGGCAAGATGACCAAAGAACCTTTTAAAGGTACAAATGAGAGGGCTAAGGACTTGTTAGGTATCATACATACGGATGTATGCGGACCTCTCAAGCCCACTAGTAGGAATAGTGAAAGGTACTTCATTACCTTTACCGACGATTTTAGTCGATATGGGTATGTGTATCTAATGAAACACAAAAATGAAGCCTTTGAAATGTTTAAGGAATTTCAAAATGAAGTACAAAATCAGCTCGACCGAACAATCAAGGTACTCCGCTCCGATAGAGGAGGCGAATACCTAAGTGATGCTTTTCAATGTCATCTTAGAGATTGTGGAATTATTTCACAGTTCACTCCTCCTGGAACTCCTCAACATAACGGAGTATCCGAGAGGAGGAATAGAACACTGTTGGACATGGTTCGATCAATGATGGCACGAAGCTCACTACCGCCATCATTTTGGGGATATGCGCTACTTACAGCGGCTCGTATTTTGAATATGGCCCCGACCAAAAAGGTGGATCGAATACCCTATGAAGTGTGGCATGGAAAGGTTCCATCCTTTTCATATTTAAGGGTATGGGGATGCATAGTTTATGTTAAACGTGACACCCCAAATAAGCTTGAGGCTCGATCCATCAGGTGTATCTTCATAGGATACCCAAAGGATAATATAGGATATATATTCTATGATCCTAGTGAACAAAAAGTGTTTATTTCACGCAAAGGATACTTCTT
This sequence comes from Bidens hawaiensis, assembly GCF_021521415.1. NCBI lineage: Eukaryota > Viridiplantae > Streptophyta > Magnoliopsida > Asterales > Asteraceae > Bidens > Bidens hawaiensis. The sequence continues at coordinate 14,373 of NW_027499347.1, forward strand.
AGAAACTAGGTTCCTTATGGAAGGACCTAGTGAAAAGAGAGTGGAACTTGAAGAGGTTCAAGAATCACTGGATGATACACAGTTGGTCGATACTAGTTTTCAACACGAGGATGTTGAAGGTGATCAAATGGTTGATCATACACACGTTGCTCGCAGATCTAGTAGGATTAGTCGACCTCCCAAGAAATATGGATTTCTCGTGGATGATTGCTACTTGGTCGATTCGGATGAACCGATCTCCTACAAAGATGCTATGTCACAACCTGATTGTGACAAGTGGCTTGAAGCCATGAGCGCCGAGATGCAATCCATGCACGATAACCAAGTTTGGGAATTGGTTGATCGTCCACTTAACTCCAAACTGGTTGGATGTAAGTGGGTCTTCAAGAAGAAGACCGATATGCATGGAAATCTAGATACTTACAAAGCACGACTTGTAGCAAAAGGTTTCACACAAACTCAAGGGATTGATTATGATGAAACCTTCTCGCCGGTCGCGATGCTTAAGTCGATCAGGATATTATTTGCCATTGCAGCACATTTTGATTATGAGATATGGCAAATGGATGTCAAGACCGCTTTTCTTAATGGATATCTTGAGGAAGATGTCCATATGGTTCAGCCTGAAGGTTTTGTCGATCCATCTAATCCTGATAAAGTATGTAAGTTAAGGAAATCAATCTACGGGTTGAAACAAGCATCATGGATGTGGAATCATCGTTTTAATGAAGAAATCAAAGCGTTTGGTTTCGTCCAAAACGGTGATGAGGCGTGTGTGTATAAATGGGCTAGTGGGAGTATAGTCATGTTCCTTATTTTGTATGTCGATGATATACTTTTATTTGGAAATGATATACCAAGTATGGAAAACGTTAAAGCGTGGTTAAGTAGTCGTTTCTCAATTAAGGATCTTGGAGAAGCGACATATATCTTGGGAATAAAGGTCTATAGGGATAGACAAAGGAAATTGATCGGACTCAATCAAAGTGCATACATTGATAAAATCCTGAAAAGGTTCAGGATGGAAAACTCTAAGAAAGGTTTGGTACCTATTCCTAGAGGAACCGTGTTAAGCTCATCCCAAAGTCCTAGCTCTAAGGAAGAGCAGGATAGGATGAAGCATGTTCCTTATGCTTCGGCAATAGGATCTATTATGTATGCAATGATGTGCACTAGACCGGACGTCTCGTATGCTTTAAGCATAACGAGTAGATACCAGCACAACCCAGGTGACAGTCATTGGATGGCTGTCAAGAATATATTAAAATACCTTAGAAGGACTAAGGATATGTTTTTAATATATGGGTCTGGTGAGGAGGAACTCGTCGTAAAGGGTTACGTGGATGCGAGTTTCCAAACTGACCGAGATGATTCTCGGTCACAGTCGGGATATGTCTTCATTTTGAATGGAGGCGCTGTCTCTTGGAAGAGTTCGAAGCAGGATGTTGTCGCATTATCCACTACAGAATCTGAGTACATCGCCGCTTCAATGGCAGCCCAAGAGGCTGCATGGATGAAAAAGTTCATCATGGATCTAGGGATTATCTCTACCATTCAGGAGCCCCTAGAGATATTCTGTGACAATGAGGGTGCTATTGCACAGATCAAGGAGCCTCGTGCTCATCAGAAAACGAGGCACATTGAGCGCAGATTCAACTACATAAGGGATGAAGTTGAAAAGGGAAAGATATGTATTCATAAAGTTCATACCGATCAAAATATTGCGGACCCACTCACGAAGCTCCTCGATAGGCCAAAGCATGAGGGTCATGTTTGTGCATTAGGACTTCGGTATTCTAGTGAGTGGATTTAATCTGTGTTTAGTGTTTGTATAAGAACGAATGTAATGGGTATCTCATGAAAATTAATTATGTTTTAATTATTCAATGAGTTATGTTCTATATTTGCATGTTTAATCCATGAATGACTTATGTTGTTCTAAACGTCCGTAGTCGATCATACTTGTGGGAACAAGTATGAAGGTAAGACTATTATGAACCCGGATTGGTTGATATTCATGTGATGAATATAGGGCATAGGTTTGCCACCAAAGTTCATAGATATTTGTGGGATACAAATATTGGACTGACCCGCTCTCAAGAATCACTGCATGGAGTTAGTGTAACTGATCATAAGTAATCCTTGAGTAAAGGCGAGTATCATTGTGTCCTTTGACCTGAGATGCATATTGGATCTGGTTTTTCATCAAGTCTGATAACTTGACTCTCTTCTTTGTTATTTCGGTAACACGATAACGTGTAAGAAAGAGCTCAGATATCATATGAGATGTCAACAAGGGTGTATGCAGTCAAGATGGGATTTGTTCCTCTTATGTGTTGAGAGTTTAGATGTCTAAGGCCTGTTAAGTTAAATCATTGAGAGAATGATCACTCTGTGTCTCTTCGATTTGACAGGACATCTAGTAACAAAGGGATGTAGTGATAAGACTTACCTATATCATATCAAGTATGGACTTGAAGGGGATGATGTTATTGAATGGCACTTAGTCAAACACACTAGGGGTGGTGACCTGTTGTTAGGCGGTATTCACCATTAGCATTAACTTCTTATGAGTCACGTGCAAGTGGGAGATTGTTGGAATGCTGTATGCCCGAGACACATAATTAGGTTAATGTGGCTAGTTGTGTTTGATCCAAGTCGGGTCATACCCAATAACGAGTTAGACACACACCAATTATGTATTTGTTGAGATATGATCTATAAAACAAATACAGAACACGACACATTCAGAAATCGGGTTTCTGAATAATTACTTGAAAGTGTTAAATAAATTAATTGGTTAATTTATTTATTCAAATAATTATTATTGGAATGATTATTTAAACATGTGTTCTTTTATAAAATGGTTTATAAAAGAAGGGGTGTTTATATATTTTATAAGGTATAAAATATATATATCATTTAAAACATGAGTCAAAGTTGGTAAAGAGTTGATGTAGGTTGAGTAAGACTTACTTGACCAAGACCTAACCAAGGATTTGATTGAGATATGATCTCAATTTTAAATAGCATCAACATACTTTCAAGTAAGAAAAGATATACAACACCTTTTCTCTCTTGCTTTTTGGTTCGGCCGAAGACAAGAAAGGAAGAGGTTCAGGTCTCGTTTTTCTCGTGTTCAAGCTCCCTAACATAGCTCGGTGTGTGTTGGAGGCTCGGGGTATCTTCCGTTTGAGGATCTTCCCTTTGAAAGTCTAGCATCAACATCATCATCTTCTTCAACCATCAACTACATCTCTTAAAGGTTTAAGAATGTAAGTTTTACAAGCTTTGATAGTTTAGTTTTTCCCGTATCATTTGATCCTTGCTTCGGGTTTCTAATATATAGATTATTGGTAATCTTATAACATGAATAAATTAGGTTATTCATGTACACATTTCCTATAAACTTGTAATATATATACATATATATACACATGGATACATATGTTTAGTTTGTTTATATCACGCTTCCGCCTTAATTGTGACTAGTTAAATGGTTAACTAAGTTTAAAATTTCCATAGAAACCCAACAAATACACCACTACGTGTGACGAAAAGTTTGAGAATAGCCACACTTTAAATTACGAATAGCATTATGCGTGACAAACGGTAAGACAATGGCCACACCACAAACTACAAAAGAGTGTTTGAGTGGCAACTTCAAATTTTTAGCCACATTGACAATAACATCCAGTGTCTATACGATACGATTAGCCACACAGTACCTCACTATGTGTGACGAAAAGTTTGACAATAGCCACTCTTTAAATTACGAATAGTATTATGTGTGACAAACGGTAAGACAATGGCAAAACCCAAATTACAAAACAGTTTTTGACTAGCAAGTTCACATTTTTAGCCACACTGACAATAACCTCAAGTGTCTATATGATATTATTAACCACTCAGTACCTCACTATGTGTGACGAAAAGTTAGACAATAGCCACACTTTCAATTACAAAAAGCATTATGTGTGACAAACGACAAGACAATAGTCACACTATAATCTACAAAGGAGTGTTTGAGTGGCAATTACTACAAGAAAAATGACTATTAGGTACTAAACTATTAAGGACCGGTATATTAGTCTCAGATATGTAACTTCCGGGACTGATTTTTCAGTCACTTTTATTATTAGGGACTGATCTTTAAGTAACTAATGTTCGTGACTAATAACCAGTCGCTAATATTCTAGAACCTTATCTGAGACTAAATATTAGTCACAAATATGTCAAGAAAAAATATGAGTTTAGAGGGAAATTTATTAGCGACTAATTTTCAGTCCCAAATACATAATAAGTAATGACACAAATGTATGGCGACTAATTTTTAGTCTCTAACATTGAAGAAACGTTTTAGAGACTGAAATTTAGTTTTTAATAATCTCAAAATTGGTTGAATTAGTGACTGATATACATTCTTGAATGCCATTTGTATATGAAGATATCTAAGGCTAATTTTCGGTCTTTAATTATCTCGCGGCTAAAGTTTAGGGTTAAAATATATGTATTGAATCTTATCTGGGGCTGATAATTAAAATCTAAAAGTTTTTGTAGACTAAATAAGTTGGGACTAATATTCATTCTTTGAAAATCAACACATGGTTTGACAATTTAAGGAAATATATTAGATATTGAAAAATAATGATAACTACTGCAAGGGATTAACTACTGCAAGGGACTGTATTAGAAACTGGTAATTAGTCTCAAACTAGATTTTCACCCGGCGCAACTGGGCAATAAATAGTAAAAATTTAACGTTGAAACCTGGGTGTTGGTAAAACCCGAGCGTTGGTAAAGTCCAAACGTTACGTCGGTGTGTTGACGCGAATTCAATTAGTATCATTTATGTTCTTTACGGTATAAATACAATTGGTAAAACCTTAGCGTCCGAAAAAATATATTCGTCAAATTAACATATAAAAAAATAAATTAGCTAAAACGACGCTTGTATGGTCGATAACCCAGGCGGCGGAAAAACTCAAGCGTTCGGTCCCGGGCATTGAAGCGGTAACCGGACACAAATGCAGTCGGTTTCGGCTCATATCCGTTGTTGCCAATATCTACCCAAAATAACATAGTGAGGATCAAACTTAAATATTTACTAAAAAACTCAAACCTTCCTACCACTATGTCACAATTTAGGTCTTCAAACCAGACGTGTAACAAATGGCTCATTTAAATAACTTTTAATTTATTTACCCTTAATTAAATTTACACGTTATGTTACGTAGATATAATTAATATTAATAATTCTAACGTTTTTCCTAAAAAAAGTAATAATTCTAAAGTTTAAATAGATATTTGTGAACTTTAAATTCAGCTTTTAGGCATCCTAAAAAAAACCAAGATTTAAACTCAAAATATTTGAAAATGTGTAAATTTATGTTAAGTTGTTAACAAAAAGCTCCCTCCCAAAGTTAATTCCCGCTCGCTAGTATTTTGATTCCTTAAGCCCAAATTAACTTCCCCTAACCCTAATCAGCTCACTTTTCCCAATCCAATCGATCATCACAAAAAATAGTAATAGCAGATTCCGTCTCTCCTCAAACGCACCCTCAATCTCGTTTGTAATGCTCCGTTCACTGCTTGTTAAGGTTAACCATGAATCTTTTGTACAGTTTGACGATGGTTGTGGACTTTTGATGTTACTGAATCAGGTAAATTTTTGGGGCTTTCGTTCACCGATTTTGATAAGAGAACATGTTGGTGCCGAAATAGCAGTTTGAATGTGTACAAAGTTGTAAGCATGTGACAGTTTTAGTTATGTATATTCATATCTAATTAACCTCCTTTATAGTGTTTGGTACGATTTAAAGTTTTATTTTTTATTTTATATGGTTTGGTTTTGTTCTTATTTTATTTGATGTTTTCATCTTTATATATGTATGTATGTGTTTTTAAGCTTTTTTGGGATAAGGGGTAGGTGCACTAGCAAACTTTTGTCTTTAAGGGATGTAATGTATGGATGAGGCATGATGTTAGGAGTCTTGACTATGGTCTGGACTTAATATTCTTGTTACTTGAGTGGGAAGGAATAGATTGAAATAGTATACACTACGGATGAGTTAGCCTTTAGTTGTTATAGACATCTTCCTGTTTGGTTATGTATTTAATTGTTGTGTCTTGATGATAGCTGTGACGATGTTAGTTAAATGTGGGTAAACTTTTATTTATATTGTGTAATTGCCAATTGTTATAACCGATTAAATGTAGTGACAGCTTGTTAACTTCAACAACTTGTATTGCCATTGGTATATCTCAGTTATTGAGTAGCAGTTTAAGTTAGGCATGTATACCCATTTACTTTGATTTCCAGGCAACATTATTAGAATATCAACATTACCCCCACTTTAAAAGTTTGATGTGGTTTATCTTTTTCATGTACTTTTTATTGTTTCAGGGAAATATTGTTTTCCATAGAAACGAGGCAATGCCCAAGTTAATTTAAGAAGGAATGACTATAACTTCTATGGAACACGTGCTAGAAAAAGAGGCAATACAAAGTGTTTGTGTCAAGGAGAAAACAACAAAATCTGCATCGAAGGTAGGTGTTAGACCTCTTCAAGAGAGAAGATCTTTGAAAACAAGTTGGTACACCCGAGAAGAAATCAAAACAGAGTAAGGATAAATTTAAAGATTGTTAGAATTCGTCAACATAAAGTTTCCGGGGTTGGAGAGCACACCATCCACACTAGTGAGTAATTAAGCTCATGGTTTAGATGAATTACTAGGCAATAGTTACAACACAATCTAGGATGTTGTTTAAGACATTTTGTACTTTTTTTCGTCTAATACATTTTAACCATCAGAATTGATTGATTTGTACTATAAAGGTTATGATATTTTGAGAATGAAAGAAATGGATTAGGTTTATGAATATATTACTATTGTTGAAGAGATCTGTTAGTGATTGTTAATACATATTAGGGGAGTGATTTTTAGTCTCTAAAAGTACATGCTTGCGGCTACACTAAAATGATATCTACGATTAATTTTCAAGCTTTAAAAAAAGGCATAGTAATGACAGAAATTCAGTAGTATTGTGGACTCTTAGTCTTCAAAACACTGTATTGGAGACTGATTTGATATGAAATCATAAATCTAATAAAACATATTAGGGACAATATAGACATGTTTAGAGGACTGATTTTCACTTCTTAAACTTATGCTTTAGGGACTGAACTATCACAATATCCCAGACTAATTTGCAGTCACCAAAAAAATACATTGAAGATTGAAATGATGTGGCACAAGGGGACAAATTATGGAATAAAGTTGTATGTATCGAAGACTAATTGTTAGTCTTTGTTAGTGTCATACAATGGGGACTGATTTTTAGTTACCAAAACCACTATCTAGGACAAGGCATTTGTTACTGGCTAGCGCTTGACATATCAGTCCTCGATAACCATTAGGGACTAATTGTGAGGCATAAAAGACTAATTTTTCAGTCTCAAATACCAATCTTTTTTGTAGTGCAAGTAAACATATTTAGCCACGTTTAATATAATATAAAAAAAAATATATATATATAATATCCAGTGTCTATATCCTATAATTAGCCACTCTATTATTAAATTTAAGTGGTCATTTCTTTGCTATATCCATACAGTATAGGTCACAATGCAAGCTTAACACAACCCTATTGGCCACATTATTGTAAAATTCATGTGGCTGAATGATAATTCATATGGCTATATACGTGCAATGGTCACTCATAGGAAATAGTCATGTGGCCATTTTCTACCGTTTAGCCACACTTATTGGAGAGGCTTCTTGATGGCCAACAACTAATGCCTGTACCCTTTAGCCACACTTATTACCACATAAGGCCAGTAAAAACTGTGTATGGCCATATCATACCCACGGTGTCGCGACCTTTGGCCACATATGACCTGAACAAAATGTGTGTGGCTAAAGGCCTACGGCCACACTTTTTTCGTGTGGCCGAAGGTCAATTTTCATGTAGTGAAAGCATTATGTGTGACAAACGGTAAGACAATAGCCACATTATAATCTACAAAGGAGTGTTTGAGTGGCAAGTAAACATATTTAGCTACTTTAAACGTAATATGAAGTGTCTATATCATATAATTAGCCACTCTATTATTAAATTTAAGTGGTCATTTCTTTGCTATATCCACACGGTATAGGTCACAATGCAAGCTTAACACAACCCTATTGACCACATTATTATAAAATTCATGTGGCTGAAACATTAATTCATGTGGCTCTATACGTGCAATGGTCACTCATAGTAAATAGTCATGTGGCCATTTTCTACCGTTTAGCCACACTTATTGGAGAGGATTCTTGATGGCCAGCAACTAATTCATGTACCATTTAGCCACACTTATTACCACATAAGGCCACTAAAAACTGTGTGTGGTCATATCATACCCACGGTGTCGCGACCTTTGGCCACATATGACCTGAACAAAATGTGTGTGACTAAAGGCCTACAACCACACTTTTTTCGTGTGACCAAAGGTCAATTTTCACGTAGTGCGACGCCGTCTGCTTTTGCATTCGTCTTCTACATTAGAGTTATAAGGTTTCTTTTATTTCTTCTTTTTACATGTGTTTCAATTGATATTTATCAACATGGGTATCGATTTATCGAATGCAACACAATATTAAAAATTTCATTGGAAAAACATGGGTTTTGATAAATTAATTATATCGTTTTGGTTATTTGATTAAATCCAATGTATGAAATGGGACTTCTCAAATTTAATAAATTTGGTTTGAAATTAAAGAGTTCTATTCAGATTTCTATATAACTTTGTACAACATGGCCTGGATATATTTAGTCTCCATGAAAGCTTCCAAATAGAAAGTTTTATAGTTTTGTAATGTTTGTTAACTAATATAAAACACTAATGTCTATTACGTGTTTGCTACTGGTAATTTTATTATATTAACAAAAATGTTTGTAATTGTTTATATTATCACTTTTTTATCGTTTTTGTTTTATTATTACCATGTGTACTCCATGTGTTTTTGTTTTGTTTTTTTAATTATATATTTTTGATTAACCCGTGTATCATACGGGTTCTAACCTTGTTTTATTTATATATAACTAGATTTTTACCCCATATCAATAAAAACTTAGACGGTGATAAAATCAAAGCGTGGAGCCAGTAATTCGACGAGAATTAGGTTGGTTTCGATGACGTACGTGATTGTATTGGAATTAAAACCAAAAATAAAACAAAATATTAAAAAAGTTGAGGTGGACTAATGTAGCAGCGTCTATCGCTAAAACTTAAGCGCTGGTAATACCCGACCGTTGTCGATCCCAGGCGGTGAGTCTACAAGAATGTGGTCAGTTTCTGTCATTTTGTTATGATACCGAAACTAAACAAAAATATAGGCGTTCGCTTGGTTTTGTTACGTTCGTTACGGTAACTAAATTAAAAAACAGAAAAAAAAACTTACAAACTAGTGCGGTGCCGTCAAGTGGCCCAATAAGACACATGCGGCACCGAACTTCTTATTTATAACATAGTAATAATAATCATAAAATTCAAAAACAAATAATAATTTGAATACTAGTTTAGAGGGATGGATGTTTTCAGTACTGGTACCAAGTTTTCAATCCACACATTTTGATATATTTTTTTAAAATCCACCTATATAATACAAAAGAGTGGATTTTCAAGCAACCATGTCCTTTTACTTTTCATCAAATATCTTTAAATTGCTACATGGAATTTTGGCATTTTTTTTACATTTTCATTAAAATACTCTTTATCAAATCTTTTCAAATTGTCACATGACATTTTGGCATTTTTTTTTAATTTTTTCTTTTCATTAAAATACTTTGCATCAAATCTCTTTAAATTATCACATGACATTTTGGATTTTTTTTAATTTTTTTCTTTTCATTAAAATACTTTTCATTAAATCTCTTTAAATTTCCGCATGACATTTTGGCATTTTTTTTATTTTTTCATTTTCATTAAAATTAAATCAGAATTAACATATAGCGGGTTATGTAAACAACCAAATTATGTCAAAGGTAATTCCATTGCCATCATTCAGGCTTAAACCTTACAACTCTATGTAATCCTCAACCCTAATTCTATAATGATTATACCCTAATTCAAAATATACATGCTATTAAACTATACATATTCAATTAACAATCACCATCTGCTTTTGCATTCGTCTTCTACATTAGAGTTATAAGGTTTGTTTGATTTCTTCGTTTTACATGTATTTCAATCGATATTCATCAACATGGGTATCGATTTATCGAATGCAACAAAATATTAAAAAATTCATTGGAGATTCATTGGTAAAAACATGGGTTTCGATAAATTAATTATATCATTTTGGTTATTTGATTAAATCCAATGTATGAAATGGGACTTCTCAAATTTAATAACTTTGGTTTGAAATTAAAGAGTTCTATTCAGATTTCTATATAACTTTGTACAACATGGCCTTGATATATTTAGTCTCCATGAAAGCTTCCAAATAGAAAGTTTTATAGTTTTGTAATGTTTGTTAACTAATACAAAACACTAATGTCTATTACGTGTTTGCTACTGGTAATTTTACTATATTAACAAAAATGTTTGTAATTGTTTATATTATCATTTTTTTATCGTTTTTGTTTTATTATTCCATGTGTACTGCATGTGTTTTTGTTTTGTTTTTTTAATTATATATTTTTTACTAACCCGAGTATCACACGGGTTCTAACCTTGTTTGTTTTATATATAACTAGATTTTTATCCCATGTCTGTAAAAACTTAGACGGTGATAAAATCCAAGTGTTGAGCCAGTAATTCAACGAGAATTAGGTTGGTTTCGATGACGTACGTGATTGTATTGGAATTAAAACCAAAAATAAAACAAAAAGTTATAAAAGTTGAGGTGGACTAATGTAGTGGCGTCTATCGGTAAAACTTAAGCGCTGGAAATACCGACCGTTGTCGATCCCAGGCGGTGAGTCTACAAGAATGTGGTTAGTTTCCGTCATGTTTGTTATGATACCGAAACTAAACAAAAATATAGGTGTTCGATTGGTTTTTGTTACGTTCGTTACGGCAACTGAACTAAAAAACAAAAACAAAACTTACAAACCATTTCGGTGCCGCCCAATAAGACACCTGCGGCACCGAACTTCTTATTTATAACATAGTTATAATAATAATAAAATTCAAAAACAAATAATAATTTGAATACTAGTGTAGAGGGATGGATGTTTTCAGTACTGGTACCAAGTTTTAATCCACACATTTTGATATTTTTTTTAAATCTACCTATATAATATAAAAGAGCGGATTTTCAAGCAACCATATCCTTTTACTTTTCATCAAATATCTTTAAATTGCCACATGGAATTTTGGCATTTTTTTAATTTTCATTAATATATTTTTTATCAAACTTTTTTAAATTATCACATGACATTTTGGCATTTTTTTTAATTTTTTCGTTTTCATTAAAATACTTTACATCAAATATCTTTAAATTGTCATATGACATTTTGCCATTTTGGCAATTTTTTATTTTAGTTTTTTACTTTTCATTAAAAAGATTTTCATCAAATCTCTTTAAATTGCCACATGGCATTTTGGCATTTTTATTTTTATTTTTACATTTTCGTTAAAATTAAATTTGAATTCACATATAACGGGTTCTGTAAACAACCAAACTATGTCAAAGGTAATTCCATTCCCATCATTCAGGCTTAAACCTAACAATTTTTTGTAATCCTCAACCCTAATGCTATAATGATTATACCCTAATTCAAAGTATAAATTCGATTAGAATATACATATTCAATTAACGATTGTCGTCTTCTTTTGCATTCGTCTTCTACATTAAAGTTATAAGGTTTGTTTGATTTTATCTTTTTTACACGTGTCTCAATCGATATTCATCAGAAAATATTACTCCCAATGTTTATCTTAAAGTGTCATGGTTTGAAAAACACAAAGTTCAAAGTAGATTAGATGATTATTTTTTTTGCTTACCAAATAACAATATTGCCCTTGAAAATTGAGTTAGTAAATATTGTTTATTAATGTTAGTTGTGTGTGTTTAAGGTGTAATCTTAAAATTTGGTTAATAAATTTTGAAAGTGGATATCTATAGTTAGACAAATAAAAAAAAAGAATATTGATATTTTTAATGGGGTAAAATACAACTAGTGTATTTTTACATTTAATTTACATACACATCATTTTCGTTTTCTCTACAAGCATGTCCAATCACATCTTATAATTGTAAAACTCTTTCACAAACTAGAGGAAACAGGTTTTGAATACTCTTTATGTTAATTTCTTTGGTCTTTATGGTCACTCTCGTTTTTAAAATTTGGAGAATAATAGTCAAACCTGACAGCTGGAAAAATCTTTAGAAGGCTCAGTCAACTTTTTCAATACCACACAAACTGTTAGCCACAACTTTTAAAGCTATAGTTGGCCCAGATAATAAGTGTGCCTAGATAATAAGTGTGAAGGTAAGACTAAACTTGAGTGTAACTTGACAAGCATTTTTCTTTTGCAATCATGGCATTCTCCCATAACCATCTGATCACTTCATTTCTTCTTGTGTTTATCCCTTATGCAAATTCAATTGCTTTCAATTTCCCAAATATTACTCCAAAATATGACAAAGATATAAACGTATCCGGTAATGGAGCTTCTATCACCGATGATGGAATCCAGGTGACCCCAGAAAGGGATCGTAAAGACTCAAACAGGTTAGCAGGTCGAGCAACATACATCGACCAGCTTCATCTTTGGGATAACGTCTCTAATGATGTAGCCAGCTTTTCTACTAATTTCACATTTGTGATCGATTCATACGGAAGTCCTTTTTACGCGGATGGTCTCACATTCTTCCTTGCTGAGGATAACGCTATGATACCTGGAGGGGGAGCCATGGGACTTCCTTTTAGTATTGGAGAAAATGCTACGATGAATCGATTTGTTGCTGTGGAGTTCGATACCTATTGGAACGATTGGGATCCAAAACATCCCGTAACTGATGAACGCATACGTGAACATGTAGGTATCAATATTAACTCTATTACTTCGGTAAAGTATCGGAAATGGTTTAACAATGTAACATTTGGGAATGAGTGTGTGGCTATGATTAATTACAATTCGGAAACGAGCAATCTTAGTGTTTCCTTCACAAGTTTTAAGGATAATTTAAGTGTGTGGGAAACTGGGCTTGATTACACCATTGATCTAAGGGGTGTGTTGCCAGAATTTGTTATTTTTGGGTTTTCAGCTTCAACAGGAAAAGAGTTTCAGAAAAACAATGTAAAATCTTGGATGTTTAATAGTACTGAGTTTAAGGTGGACGAAAACAACAAGTTAGGACCAACCGTTAGCCCAAAAAATATTGGTCAAAGTAGCATGCTACCACCAACAAGCGCAAAATCTGTGAAGAAGAAAAACAGTACTTTGCGTAATTTGGGATTAATAGCTGGAACGTTAAGTCTAGTTACTGTTTTGTGTATACTTGCATATTTTTTATGGAGGAGGAAGAAAACTGATAAAGTGGAGGAACTTGGACTTGCTTTGGACATGGACAAAGAATTCGAGATGGGCCCCTCTATGCCTAGAAGTTTTTCTTATGGTGAATTAGCTCGATCTACTGCTGACTTTGCGGAAACTGAAAAGCTCGGAGAGGGTGGTTTTGGAGGTGTTTACAAAGGAATTCTCAAAGATTTAAGCACGTATGTCGCAGTGAAAAGGGTGTCGAAGACTTCAAAACAAGGGATCAAAGAGTACGCATCTGAAGTAAAGATCATTAGCCGTTTGAGGCATAGAAATTTGGTGCAACTCATTGGTTGGTGCCATGACCAAGGAGAGCTCCTGCTGGTTTATGAGTTTATGGAAAATGGAAGTTTAGATTTACATCTCTTCAAGGGAAAGAGTTTGTTGACATGGAATACAAGGTACAAAATTACTCATGATTTGGCTTCTGCTTTGCTATACTTACATGAAGAATGTGAGCAATGTGTCCTGCATAGAGACATCAAATCGAGTAATATTATGTTAGACTCAAAATTCAATGCGAAACTTGGTGATTTCGGATTAGCAAAATTGGTTGACCACGAGAAAGGTTCGGATACAACCATGTTAGCTGGAACCTTGGGTTATATGGCTCCAGAATGCGTACTCACTGGACGAGCAACCAAGGAATCAGATGTTTACAGCTTTGGAATTGTTGCATTGGAAATAGCTTGTGGACGAAAAGCCATAGATTACAAGGCTCCAGAAAAGCAAATACGGTTACTAGAATGGGTTTGGGAGCTCTATGGAACCGGGACTCTTTTAGAAGCAACTGATCCAAGACTAGAGTTGGTGTTTGAGGAAGAAGAAATCAAGCGTTTAATGACCATCGGGTTATGGTGTGGATATCCTGACTCAGAACTACGACCCTCGATGAGACAGGCCATTAAAGTATTGAACTTTGAAGCTTCATTACCTTTACTACCATCAAAGATGCCCGTGGCATCTTATTTGACGCCTCCAATGTCATCTTTTTTCCGTGCTTCCTCCATTAACAAATACCAGTTTTCAAGTAGCGACTCCACTGAATCGTCAAAGCAAACAACATCGTCCACGATTTCTTCTTCTTCTCAATATGTGTCATTGTTACATTCAATGAAGTGAATTTCTAGATCATATTGTATTTTGGTTGTTTCATGTAATCTTGTTTAGATTTTGGATTAATCACTTGAACGTTGATTAGCCATTTTGATGATATATGAAGTATGGTGTGGTTAAACGGGCCGAATCATCTAAAGTCAAGTGACATACATTGGGAGTAGTTTTAACACCATAATTGTAACTCCCCAGCTTAGTAAGAATTAACATGTCACTATTGCAGAATTTACAATAAATAGCAAACCATTGTTAACATTAAGACATAGTCAAAAATCCAAAATAGAACCCTAACCTGATCTAAATGGTAAAATGCTTAATTAATTATATTACTTAAATTTAAAATTCTTCAAACTCGCATTACTAGATATTCACCAAGAAAACAAAAGCATGCATTAGCGATTGCCAAGTGAGCGGATAATAAGTCATAAATGTAATAAGTTGAGTTGTATAGAGGTAGGGTATCAAAAAGACCCAAATACCCTTAAGTGATACCCGCGGGTTAACCAGAATTCCCTCATAAGGCACCCGCGGGGCATACAAGTCATCCGCATAATCATGGGCGGAAGAAACATCCCCACAAGGCATGCGGAAGCATCCTGGCACCCTCAAAAGTTGTCCGCAGGATAGAACGCCCTTCCGCGTAAATAGCTACGAGGTAATGCCCCGGGAAAGCTGTCATTAACTGGTAACACTCTGGAAGATTTACCAAGATGCTTTCTTGAGCAATACGTGACATATTAACCAATCATTGAAGGACACCTGGCCAGGCCGTTATAACTGTGCACATGGCCAAGGTTGTCATCACCCTATCATATGATGACACGTGTCCAGGTTGTTACGCATGCACATGCAACGTATGAACTAGACCTATATTATGAGGACACGTGTCCAGACGGTTGCAAGAGCATCTCCCAAAGGGACAGCTGGCCCAATCATCTTCCCACACCCTTCGGCTATAAATACCCTCTCAATCATCATGAGGTATTCATTCACGATCACTGTACTCTCTCAATTTACTTAAGTACTTTATCTCGTTGTCAGAATTGTACTTATTCTCACGCCGGAGGGTGGTTACGGGAAGACCCCCCGCCTTGTCCTTCCCGTAACGAGCTCACGGTGTTCTGTTTTGCAGGATTCACGTCACTGGACTTTGGGAATTGTGTTCATAGCGTATTGGCAGTTAACCGTATCCTACCCTGTGGACTCATCGGATCTAGGACCCATTAGTAGGGAGTAGATCCGTGTTTCTTCATTGGCGCCATCCGTGTCTTTGTTAGAACAGCAAAAAAAATTTCCGTCCTCTTTACGATATGAATCAGTTACCTAAAGGGCCGACGGAGAATCAAACACAACCTTCACGTGTTCTCAACCTTGAAACACGTGAAGGGGCAACATCTTTGTTCGCTCGAATTTCTACCCCTGTCGTAAGAACCGACACCGTCAACCCAGGAAATTTTTCCTTGGGTGGTTTGACGACTTAGGGGTTGTCTGCTTAACAAGAAGGTGTCACTCCGGTAGACACTGGTAATGTGGTTACACCAACTACTGACTTGGGGCATGTCACAGCCCCAGGAGGTTCTAACTTATGGCACCGAAGCCATGATCCTGGCAGAAATTGGGATTCCATCCGCGAGAGTTCTGCCAATTGATAATAATGATCACGAACTTAGAATGAATTTCGATCTACTTGAAGAAAGAAGAGAATTAGCATCGATCCGCGAGCACAATTACAAGCGACAGCTTCAGAAGTATTACAACTCGCGGGTCCAGACATGTGAATTCAATGCGGGAGACTTTGTCTTCCGCAATAACGAGGCCTTCGGACAGGAGCCTCCAGGCAAGTTAGCCCCAACTTGGGAAGGCCCTTACAAGATAAAACAAGTCTTGTCTAAAGGCGCTTACAAGTTAGAGAAATTAGATGGGACGGAGATCCCACGAACTTGGAACGGGGCACAGCTAAAAAAGTGTTACATCTAGCAACTTTGTTTATTTTATTTTTTGGCCTGCATGCCTGAATAGACTAGTTAACGCTTTGTAATTTCAGTTTGTATTTTGGCTTATGCCCGTTATATGAAAAATTTACGTTAAGTCTTTTGATGCATTGTAATCTTGTATTGATAAAATCGAAGATCCGGAAGAACACTTATATTATGACGCATAAGACAAAGTGTACCGGAGAGAGCAAAACTTCTTATTTATTACCAAAAGCGATTACAAAACAAAGCATATGTACAATTACATGGAGACTAGATCGACATCTAAGAAGCCGTACTTTATTTCTCTTTGTCCCCAGCTTCAGTATCGTCTTGATCTTCTTCTTGTAAGTCAAGAAGATCTTTTAGCTAGTCAATGGCATGTTCCTTGTTAGCAAGATCGGATATATGCTCTGAAATCGGAAACTTTAGATTATCATAAGTTTTTTTCTTCTCATTAAGAATTGCAGCAGTATCCTTGCCGTGAAGAATAAATTCTTCCGGAACTCGGCCTTCGGAAGCAAAGTCATAGCCTTCCTGAAATCCCATTTGGCGTCCGGCTTGTTGAGAAGCACGCAAAAGCAACGCAACACAGTCACCAAGAACATCGCTACGATGAACTTGTGTGATCACCTGTTCAGAAAACTTTAAAACATAATTAATCATGATAATAATAATTACTTTCGGCGGAATAAAAGGTGTACACACCTCAGGGATGCCTTCCGCCAAGAGCCATTTCCTATTCGCCTCCGCTCGCAGCAACTTCATGTTTTGGCTGGCATATTCCAGTGATTGCTCCCGGCTGTCACACCCTCAAATCCACTAACGGAGTTTTACCATCAGAGGGTGTGAACTAACAGGATCGGGATCATTAGTTATAATCAAACCATAAATAAAGTTTTCAAACCACGAAAACATTTAAGTGTAAATAAGTGCGGAAACGTAAAACCATAAACCAAGTGTTGCGTCACGTAGGACGACTTAAAACCCAATTAATAATAACAATTTAAAAAAAAGTTTGCATAAACAAAAGCGTTCAAAGTAATGCATGATCCTATACCACGCACCCGCCTCGGCTACTTGAGAATGACATACTAAAAGTGTCAACACGAGGTTGGTGAGTTCACAAGTTTATATAAAATAAAGCGTTTAGCGTTTTGCGTTTTGCGTTTAGCGTTTTGCGTTACCAGATAGTGTTAAATCAATTATATATCTATAGGTAGCTAGCCTATAAAGCAAGTATTACTAAGTGTTTGACACCGAAGCTGACTGTTTATCATGTGCCTTGCCACCAGGTCTATCCCGACCATGGTAATGTGTTAGCCAAAATTACACCCACTCGACCTCCAGTCGAGCTTAGCGTTGGGTGGGGTTTGTCAAACCCAGTAGTACTACAACAGTGACTCGCTATTATCCAATACTAAACGGTTCGATGTGTAGGACTTCAGTTGTTTCGTTTGCCACTTAGCCTTACAAGTGATATATAATCTAATAACAAAATCTAAAAGCGTTTCGGAGTTTGTATTCTCCCCCAAGTGAAAAACGTTTAAAAGAGTTAAAAGGGGAACGTGAAACTCACTGTTTGCGAAGAATTCCCAAAAACAAGTCACCCAAGTGATGCGCGTCACAGAAAACCCTCACTAGCGTTCTAAAACAACAAGGAGATTTTCTAAGTGTTGGAACTATTATCGAGTCTCTAGACTCGGCACATAATATCTATGCACAAGATACGTTTCGTGTTTCGTTTGTGAATTGTGTGTGTCTCAACGAACACATTTGTGATACGTTACATGTATGAACAACTATTTACGTGTCAAGTATGAATAGTGTACATTTCTAGCAATTATTCCCCGCAAGGGCAATTTGGTCAAAACACACAATTATCTAGCAATTAGCACGTTTCATGTATTTTCACAAAGTTCAGCAGCTAGTTTCATCAAGACATAATTCTACTTGAAATATTACTCTATTAAACAGATCATAGCATCTCAATTAATTCACCAAAAATCGTCACAAAAGAATACATGAGTTAGGTTTCCAGAAAATATTTTATTGTATTTTTATTCCACATAGATTTCTCACAATGATCAAAACATTACAGCAGACTCACAGCAGTCAAAATCATGCGCAACAGAATGTTATTTGTTATTCCCGTTAAATGAAAAATTCAATTAATGCAATACCAATTGGGTTAGGTTCTTAACTCAACAAGTTAACTTCCAGAAGTGGAACCAACCCATTTGATCTTGTAGTTCATGAGATATGATAATTACAAAACAACCTAACAGCAGGTCTCACAATTCAGATTTGCACTTCAGTTTTGTAAAATAATAAAAGTTAACTTTTACTCGTCCAAAAATTACAAAATTGGACTTTATAGAAACTAGACTCAACAAAGTACCCTGTAGTGTTAACAAACTCGACCAATTTCCACATTAAAATTTAGTTACAGTTGTCTAAACATAACTTACAATCTGTCCAGTACCAGTTTAGACCTTTAATCACATTTAAATCGTTTGAACAACCAAAACACCTCCAAATTTGGCGTGGTTGGGTTTTATGGAAACTAGACTCAGAGTACTACCTTTTAGACTCATAAATAGCTCACTTTGCTTTTATATTTAACAAGTTACATGTCGTTCAAGTTTAACAATCTCTGCTGTCAAAACTCAGCAAGCACAAACAATCGTCTAACATGCATCCTAAGCATACGACATAACTCCAACATGCAATAAACATAATTAATCACAAAAATCAGTAGTAACCCTCTAGGGTTTACAAACAATCAATGATTCAACAATCTTTCACCGTTCAAAATCACATATGATCATCAATATCAGTAACCAACACATAATCAATCATCCTTTAATCAAAATCAAGCATATAAACACTTAATACATAATTTACAAAGTTAGGGTTTCATGTTTATACCTTAAAAATGCAGAAACAACCAAGAGAAACGTGAGAGATGCTTAGAAACGAGTGTGGGATGCTCCGGTTATGAAGAACCAAGCAAAAACGAAGGTGATTTGGGTGTGGTGTGGCTGCCGATCGCAAGGAGAGAGGGGAGGGGGGGGCTGCCGTCGGGTTTAGAGAGAGAGGGAGAGAGGGTTAGGGTTTTATTGTTAATAATAATAATAATATGTTACACATAGGTCCCTCAACTTTTAAGTATTACTTTTCTAGACTAAAGTAACTTGTTTGCATCTTGAGTTAGTGTTTTAAACAATATTATCACATAGCACATAAGCCTAACACATAATTATCACATAATTAATGTTTGGTTGTTTTTCGTTTATTCACCAATGGTTTGCGTCAACTCGTTTGCGTTTCGGTGCAATCCCGAAAGACTACCATGTAGTAATTGTCAAGCGTCATTTAAAACCTTATTTTAAATGTAATGAGATGTGCGTTATAGATCAAGTGATCTTAAGTTTGAATTGACGGAGTTTGAGTTAACGGAGTTAACCTGAAATTGACGAGTGTCACATCATTCCCATGTTAAAAGAATTTTTGTCCCGAAAATTTGAGTCAAGTCGCGATGAGTGTCTGAAAAAGCAAGAAAAAAAAATTTCAGTTTGTCATATCATCCCCTAGTAGAAAGAAATTTCGTCCCGAAATTTAGTTCATACCTTTGGTGATTTCTGACGGTTCGACGGGTTTCGCGGTTTTCGATGTTTGGTCAACCCTTCAAAAAGCTGAGGATACTTTTTCATCATTTGATCCTCGCGTTCCCACGTGAACTCCGGTCCACGTCTCGAGTTCCAACGAACCTTAACGATTGAAATTTTACTGTGCTTGAGTGTTTTGGTTTCCCAATCCAAAACTTCGACTGGTTCTTCAATGAAGCGTAGTTGTTCATCAACTTGCAATTCGTCCAAAGGGACTGCTTGTGTTTCATCGGATAGGCATTTCTTCAAGTTGGATACATGGAATACATTATGTACACTACTGAGTTCCGTTGGTAGATCCAGTCGGTGTTGGGTTTTTATACAAGATTATCAAAGTTCAAGTTAACCATATTTAACAAGAAAACGCAACGGAAGCTTAGATTTTAAAACTTGTTATGAACATACCATTATGTTAAAACTAAAACCCGAAGAACAAGGATCAATATTACAAGAACAAAATGCTCACATAATGTAAGTTGTACCTTCTTATACCTTATAATAAGATGTAGGTGGATGAAGAAGATGATGTCTTCAAATGGCAAGGTTGCAAAGGAGAAACCCTCAAGCTTTGTATACCCCAAGCTTTTGTAGCAACAACACCAATTTGTGCTAGGATTTGAACACCAATTTTAGACTCACAAAACTCCCAATTTGAGGCCAATATGGCCGTGAGTTTTGAGAGAGAAGAGAGAGTTTTTAAAACTTCAAAATTACTTGAGAATTCAAAAGGGACAAGACCAAAATGCATGTAATGTGAATGGAGATAAATAAGATGGTCAACACAAGAAGACAAAACTTTTGATTGGACCAAAACCTCCACCCACATGGGGTGGCCGGTTATATTTATTTTATTTTATTTTTTTTTTTTGTTTTTTTGTTTTTTTGTTTTTTTTTGTTTGTTTTAACCATTTAAAACATCTCCATTCATTTTATAAAACTCATTTTTATAAAATGTACATACATTTATATAATTATTTAACCAATTAAATAATTAATTTATATAAACAAATTATCCAGATAATTTATTTAAATCCTCAAGTGTGTTTGTTTAGAAAACCAATTTTCTAAACATGTAGTGTTCGGTATTCGTTTAATTGATCAAATCATTAAAAGAATACATTTGGTGTTGTCTAGCTTGTTATTGGGTATGACCCGACTTGGATCAAACACATTTAGCCACATTAGTATAAGTATGTGTCTCGGGCATACGTAATTCCAACAATCTCCCACTTGCACGAGATACATAGAAAATTAATGCAAGTGGTGAATACCGCCTAACAACAGTTCACCACCCCTAATGTGTTTGACGAAGTGCCATTCAATAACATCATTCCTTCAAGTCCCTTACTTGATATGATTTAGGTGAATCTATCATTATATCCCTTTGTTACTAGATGTCATGTTGGATCTAAGAGACATAGGCGATCATTCTCTTTACAATTCAACTTTATCAGGCCTTAGACATCTAAACTCTCAAC
The DNA here is from genome assembly GCF_021521415.1 of Bidens hawaiensis. NCBI lineage: Eukaryota > Viridiplantae > Streptophyta > Magnoliopsida > Asterales > Asteraceae > Bidens > Bidens hawaiensis. Next base: position 36,146 of record NW_027499347.1, read on the forward strand.
ACATAAGAGGAACAAATTCCATCTTGACTGTATACGCCTCTCACTATCACTTTATACTCCACCTGAGCTCATCCTTATGTACCATCTTTTACGAATAGCGAAGGGGAGAGTCAAAGTGTAATACTTGGTGAAAATCAAGACCCAGTATACATCTCAGGTCTAAGGATAATATGAAATTCTCCTTTACTCAAAATTACTAATGATCAGGTCCATTGACTCCATGTAGTAATATTGAGAGCGGGTCAGTCCAATATTCGTATCCCACAAATATCTATGAACCTTGGCAGCAAACCTATGCTCCATATTCATTCCTTATGAATATCCACCAATCCTAGTTCATAATAGTCTTGCTTCATATTTGTTCCCACAAATGTGATCGACTACGGACTTTTAGAATAAGATAACTTATTCATGGATTAAACATGCAAAATTAGAATTTAACTCAAGATTCCATAATCATATAAAAGAGTTAAATTACAAAAGTCTTTTAAACGTAAATACAAAATAGATCAAATCCAATTACTAGAATATCGAAGTCCTAAGCCACTCGCATGACGCTCATGTTTCGGTCTTTCTAGGAGCTTCGTGAATGGATCCGCAAGATTTTGATCAGTTCCAACTTTGCGAATACATATCTTTCCTTTTTCAACTTCATCCCTTATGTAGTTGAATCTCCGCTCTATGTGCCTTGTCTTTTGGTGCGAACGAGGTTCCTTGATTTGAGCAATCGCACCCTCGTTGTCACAAAAGATTTCTAGGGGGTCTTGAATGGTAGGGACCACCCCTAGATCAGAAATAAATTTCTTCAACCATGCAGCTTCCTGAGCTGCCAATGAAGCGGCGATGTATTCTGATTCTGTAGTGGACAATGCTACCACTTCCTGTTTTGAGCTCTTCCAAGAGACAGCTCCTCCATTAAGAGTGAACACATACCCAGATTGTGATCGAGAATCATCTCGATCAGTTTGGAAGCTCGCATCCGTGTAACCTTTTATAGCGAGTTCCTCCTCACCAGATCCATATATCAGAAACATATCCTTAGTTCTCCTAAGGTATTTCAATATGTTCTTAACAGCCATCCAATGACTGTTTCCTGGATTCTGTTGGTATCTGCTTGTCATGCTCAAAGCGCATGACACATCCGGTCTAGTACATATCATCGCATACATGATGGATCCTATAGCAGAAGCATATGGGATTTGTTTCATCATCTCTTGCTCACCCTTTGAGCTTGGACATTGAGCTAAACTCAATATGGTCCCTCTTTGAATAGGTACAAAACCTTTCTTGGAGTTTTCCATCTTGAACCTTTTCAAGATCTTATCAATGTATGTACTTTGGTTCAAACCTATCAAGCGCCTTGACCTATCCCTATAGATCTTTATTCCCAAAATATAGGCAGCTTCACCAAGATCCTTGATGGAAAATCTACTTCCAAGCCAAGCCTTAACGCTTTCCATGGTTGGAATGTCATTTCCAAATAGTAGAATGTCATCGACATACAATACTAAGAAGGTAATTATACTCCCACTAGCTTTCTTATACACACAAGCCTCATCAGCGTTTTTGATGAACCCAAAACTTTTGATTTCTTCATCAAAACGATGATTCCAAGTTCTAGATGCTTGTTTCAATCCATAGATTGATTTCTTTAACTTGCATACTTTATTAGGATGTTTTGGATCGACAAAACCTTCAGGCTGAACCATATAGACATCTTCCTCAAGATATCCATTTAGGAAAGCGGTCTTGACATCCATTTGCCAAATTTCATAATCATAATGTGCAGCTATGGCAAATAATATCCTAATAGACTTTAGCATTGCCACAGGCGAAAAAGTTTCATCATAATCAACCCCTTGAGTTTGAGTGAAACCCTTAGCTACAAGTCTTGCTTTATAAGTATCCAAGTTTCCATGCATATCAGTTTTTCTTTTGAAAACCCACTTACTTCCAACAGCTTTGGAGTTGAGTGGTGGTTCAACCAATTCCCAAACTTGGTTGTCATACATGGATTGCATCTCAACGTTCATGGCTTCAAGCCATTTGTCACAATCATTCTTGGACATTGCATCACGGTATGTGGTTGGTTCATCCGAATCTACCATGTAGCAACCTTCTACAAAAAATCCATATCTTTCAGGTGGATTGCTAACTCTACCAGATCTGCGAACGTTTTGTGTGTTTTGATCAACCACTTGATCACTTTCAACAACCTCTTGTTGAGTGCTAGTATCAACCAATTGTGTATCATCTTGTGGTTCTTGATCCTCATCAAGTTTCACTGTTCTACTATTAGTTCCTTCCTTAAGGAACTTAGTTTCCAAGAACTTACCCTTTCGAGCAATAATAACATTTTGCTCACTAGGATCGTAAAAGTAATATCCTAAATCATCTTTAGGATAACCTATAAAGATACACTTAGTGGATCGGACTTCTAATTTGTTTGGGGTGTATTGCTTTACATAAGCTTCACAACCCCAAACTCTTAAGAATGATAGCGATGGAGCCTTTCCATGCCATATTTCAAAAGGTGTCTTCTCCACTTTCTTGGTTGGAGCCATATTCAATATGCGAACAGCGGAAAGTAAAGCATAGCCCCAAAATGATAGAGGTAAAGTGCTTCTAGCCATCATCGATCGAACCATATCTAATAGGGTACGATTTCTCCTTTCAGACACACCATTATGTTGTGGTGTTCCAGGTGGAGTAAGTTGTGAAATAATTCCACAACTCTTAAGATGATCTTGAAAAACACCACTTAGGTATTCACCTCCTCTATCACTACGAAGTACTTTGATTGTGGTCTTGAGTTGTCTTTCTACTTCAGTTTTGAAGTCTTTGAACATTTCAAAAGCTTCATCTTTGTGTTTCAATAAGTACACATAACCATATCGACTATAATCGTCAATAAAGGTAATGAAGTATCTTTCACCATTCCTAGTCATTGGTCTAAAAGGACCACATACATCCGAATGTATGATACCCAATAATTCTTTTGACCTTTCAAAAGTTTTATTAAAGGGTTGCTTTGTCATTTTGCCTTGTAAACAAGATTCACATACATCAAATGAATCATACTCATTTGTTTCTAGAATACCACTCTTGCGAAGAGTTTGCATGCGATTCTTGCTTATATGTCCAAGGCGACAATGCCAAAGATAGGAATCACCCAAGTCCTTCTTGAGTTTCTTGGTGTTGACATTGTACATTGAACTACTATGTGACGTACCAATTTGATCTATTTCATATATACCATTCATGGGTATAGCTTTAAAATAAAATATGCCATTCATCAAAACATGAATATCATAATCTATAAATTTAAGATCAAAGCCACATTGTTTTAAAAGGGACACGGAAATAATGTTTCTCCTTAACTTAGGAGCATACAAAACATTCTTCAAAATTACTTCCAAACCACTTGGAAGATTTAATATGTAGTCTCCTTGGGCTTGGACTTCAACTCTTGCTCCATTGCCCATAAAGAGACTAATGTCCCCTTTGTTGAGTTGTTTACTTCTTTTGAACCCCTGCAACAAATTGCAAATGTGAGTTCCACATCCGGTATCAAGTACCCATGTATTTGAAGAAATAACATTTAGTTCAATATGTATAGTAAAGATAATACCTGAGGTATGCCCCGCATCCCTCTTATCTTTTAACGCTTTGAGATAGGTCGGACAATTCCTTTTCCAATGACCTATCTCTCCACACTCAAAGCATGGATCTTGCGCCGCAACCTTTTGCTTCTTTTCCTTCGGTTTGATGGGCGTGATGGCTTTCCTCTTTCCCTTTCCTCGGACGTGGCCTCTGCCCTTAGCAACACTTGCTTTGGGGTTGGAGTTATGTCCCCTTTTTCCTTCATCGATTGTTAGAACGGGTAAAGCCTTTTTACCCATTCCCTCTTCGGCCGTTCTTAGCATTGCGTGAAGCTCACCAATGCTTTTGTCCCACCCATTCATGTTATAATTCATGACAAAGGTTTCAAACCTTTTGGTCAAAGAGTTGAGGATCAAATCCGTAGCCAACTCATTAGACACGGGACAATTCAACCTACGAAGCTTTTCGATGTAGCTTTTCATCTTTAGGACATAAGATGAGACGGTTTGGGTTTCCTCCATACGACATGCATGAAACGCTCGAACCGTTTCGAAACGTTCCGCTCTAGCTTGTTGAAGGAACATTTCCTTCAATTGAGTTATCATGTCGTATGCCCCATGATGCTCGAAATCCTTTTGGATTTCGGGAATCATAGTCCCCAACATGAGGCAAGAGGCTTGCACCGAATCTTTGGTGTAATTGACCCAATCGTTATAAGCCTCCTCATCTTCCACGTTAGGCTCATCGGGAATGGGATCGTCTAAGACATATGATATCTCTTCTTGTTTGAGAACTATTCTCAAGTTGCGATACCAATCCATAAAGTTATTATGGTTTAGACGATCCTTTTCAAGGATGGTTCTTAAGGATAGGTTACGGGTGTTATGGGTAGAGGTGTTTGCATTGTTAGTGGCCATCTACAAAATTTAACAAAGTTCTATTTAGTATTATAATCAATTTAATTATTAATACCCTTTTATTTCAGATTTTAAAATAATAATTAAATTCTAGAATCCAACGATAAATCAAATTTCGGTTAGGTGACCTTTATCCCGTTATTTGATTTAACAAGGTAGTCAACCTTGACAATTGCAACCCTTTGCAACTTCTAGAGGTATGGGACCATTCGAAATCCTTATTTCGTGTTGGCATGTTTATCCCATCAACACCATTGGATCCCATGCTTAGGTGACCTTTATCACATGGTTTCCAATTCAAGTCGTCCTACTTGTATAAACATGTAAGATTAACATACAAGTGGTTAGGTGACCTTTATCCCACAAATATGTTAATATTACCCTAAGTATATTAGTTTGCTCAAAATGGTTAGGTGACCTTTATCCCATTTAAAGTTCCCTAATACGTTAAGTGTCATACAAAAGGATGGTGTTAGACTTGTTTCCTTGGTAATTTGAAAAAGGGATTTTAAATTTTCAAATATTCTAGTTGAAAAACATTATGCCATATCCTAACATGCATTTAGAAATATGGCGATTTTGAAAACCAATTTTCAAGGTTCTAGTTATAATAAAACCAATTTTATTATAGGTGAGTGATCGCTTAGTTTTAATAAACCCATTTAATTAAACTAATTGACGCGATATTACCAAATATATATTAGAACCCGTTTTATGCTTGTTGTCGTTCCTATGTGACGGTTTGGATATCCTAATATCTATCAACCACACATTACATTAAGTAAAACAAACAACCAAGCATACACATGCAAAATATAGTCATAACCGAAAACCGCTAAATTTGACCATACTTGTTAGCCGAAACAAGTATAGGTCATAAGTCACACCTAAGGGACAAAACATGACACAAGGATGGAATGTTGACTCCCACTTGATCTTGCATCCAAATGCTTCAAGTATCCTTTCCAAGTTGTTGTGTTCTTGTTGGGCTTGTTAATGGGCTCCAAACTTCCAAAAGTCTTCTTGGGCCCAAGAGTGAAATTTATGGGCCTAATGGGCTTGAATCCCATGATGGGCCGGTGAGGCCCAACAAGCCCAAAATTTCGGCCCAAGGCCCAAATCCACCAATTCTTGCATCTTCAATTTTTACAACATGTATCCTAATACATATTTTTCTAAAATGAAGAAAATGCAACTAATCTACTTATTACATACCATTTATGAACAAATAAATTACACAAGCCTAAAATTATGAATTATTACAACCATATTGAATAATAAACATAATCAACATACACAAAACAACAATCAACACATCCAAGGTCTAGGTTTCGGTTATGACACATCCAAACATACCAAATGTTCTAAGCATGCATCCTAAGCAACCAATGCCCAAAATATCACAAAGACAAAAGGTGCCCCCCCCCCCCAAGAGGCTACGGCCACCCCCCCAAAATATTTACAATTTTGATATTTCAACATCCAAATGTTAAATGGTTTCCTAAGATCTTTCCATGCATGTCAAGATCTTACAAAACCATGAGGGGTAAAATCCACCAAATTTTCGGACCCCTTTTTCACCCATGAAAAAACCCGAAATTTAGGAACATGTAAGGAGCATAAGTCCTTGTAACCGGCTCTTGATGCCATTGTTGGGTTTTTATACAAGATTATCAAAGTTCAAGTTAACCATATTTAACAAGAAAACGCAACGGAAGCTTAGATTTTAAAACTTGTTATGAACATACCATTATGTTAAAACTAAAACCCGAAGAACAAGGATCAATATTACAAGAACAAAATGCTCACATAATGTAAGTTGTACCTTCTTATACCTTATAATAAGATGTAGGTGGATGAAGAAGATGATGTCTTCAAATGGCAAGGTTGCAAAGGAGAAACCCTCAAGCTTTGTATACCCCAAGCTTTTGTAGCAACAACACCAATTTGTGCTAGGATTTGAACACCAATTTTAGACTCACAAAACTCCTAATTTGAGGCCAATATGGCCGTGAGTTTTGAGAGAGAAGAGAGAGTTTTTAAAACTTCAAAATTACTTGAGAATTCAAAAGGGACAAGACCAAAATGCATGTAATGTGAATGGAGATAAATAAGATGGTCAACACAAGAAGACAAAACTTTTGATTGGACCAAAACCTCCACCCACATGGGGTGGCCGGTTATATTTATTTTATTTTTTTATTTTTTTTTTTTTTTGTTTTTTTTGTTTTTTTTTGTTTGTTTTAACCATTTAAAACATCTCCATTCATTTTATAAAACTCATTTTTATAAAATGTACATACATTTATATAATTATTTAACCAATTAAATAATTAATTTATATAAACAAATTATCCAGATAATTTATTTAAATCCTCAAGTGTGTTTGTTTAGAAAACCAATTTTCTAAACATGTAGTGTTCGGTATTCGTTTAATTGATCAAATCATTAAAAGAATACATTTGGTGTTGTCTAGCTTGTTATTGGGTATGACCCGACTTGGATCAAACACATTTAGCCACATTAGTATAAGTATGTGTCTCGGGCATACGTAATTCCAACAGTCGGTACGCCACCGGACCAATGCGCTCAGTTATCCGGTAAGGACCAACGTATCATGGATTGAGTTTGTTTCGCTTCCCGAAGCGAACCACACCTTTCCAAGGTGAGACTTTGAGTAATACTTGGTCGTTCACTTGAAATTCAAGAGGCTTTCGACGCTTGTCTGCGTAACTCTTTTGGCGATCTCGTACTGTTGCCATGCGGTTTCGAATTTGAATAATCTTTTCAGAGGTTTCAAGTACTAGTTCTGGACCAGTGATTTGGCTGTCACCCACCTCTGCCCAGCAGAGAGGTGATCGACACTTCTGTGCATACAACGCTTCAAACGGCGCTGCCTTAATGCTTGCGTGGTAGCTGTTATTATACGTAAACTCTACCAAAGGCAAGTGAGGTTCCCAACTTTTTCTGAAATCCAACACGCATGCACGCAACATGTCCTCCAAGGTCTGAATGGTGCGCTCACTTTGCCCATCCGTCTGAGGATGGTAGGCTGTGCTCATATCAAGGCGGGTGCCTAGTGAGCTTTGTAGTGACTTCCAAAAGTGCGAAGTGAAACGGGAATCTCGATCAGAAATGATTGAGACAGGCACTCCGTGTCTAGACACTACTTCCTTCATGTAGATGCGAGTCAGTCTTTCCATTTTGTCTGATTCCTTGATTGCTAAGAAGTGTGTGGACTTAGTCAACCGGTCAACGATCACCCAGATGGTATCGCATCCCGTCGGTGTTTTGGGTAATCTTGTGATAAAATCCATTGAAATGTGCTCCCATTTCCACATTGGGAGTTCCGGTTGCTGTAGCAGGCCAGATGGTTTCTGATATTCTATTTTGACTCTTGCACAAGTTAAGCATTTGCTCACGTAGGTGGCAATGTCGGCTTTCATGTTTGGCCACCAGTAGAGTGCCTTTAAGTCATGGTACATTTTATCTGAGCCAGGGTGGATAGAATATCGGGACTTGTGTGCTTCGTCCATCACTAGAGTTCTCAACTCTCCGTATCGTGGAAGCCAAATCCGGCTTTCGAAATATCGGACCCCGTCCGATTTGGTTTCAAGTTGCTTGTTCATGCCCCGCATGAGTTCTGATGGGAGATTATCATCTTTCAAGGCTTCGAGTTGCGCATCGCGAATCTGACCGGGTAAGTTGGCGTGGATCGTGAGTTGTAATGCTCGAACTCGTCTGGGTTTATCGGTTTCTTTTCTGCTGAGAGCGTCGGCCACTACATTGGCCTTTCTAGGGTGGTACTTGATGGCACAATCATAATCCTTAAGCAGCTCGACCCAATGACGATGTCGCATGTTCAGCTCCTTCTGATCGTAGATATGTTAGAGACTCTTGTGGTCGGTGTAAATGGTAAACTTGGTACCGTACAAGTAATGCCTCCATATCATAAGAGCAAACACTACAGCTCCGAGTTCCAAGTCATGGGTCGTGTAGTTCTTCTCGTGAATCCGTAGTTGTCGAGAGGCATAGGCTATAACCTTCTCGAGTTGCATCAGCACGCAACCGAGACCTTGTATCGATGCGTCACAATGTACCTCAAAATTCTCCGTTCCCTCGGGAAGGGCTAGAATAGGGGCGCTACAGAGTTTGGTTTTCAACAGTTGAAAAGCGGATTCTTGCGCGTCACCCCAATTGTACTTAGTTCCCTTGTGATTCAAAGCGGTGAGGGGTTGAGCAATCTTTGAAAATCCCTTGATAAAACGCCGGTAGTAGCCGGCCAGTCCTAGGAATTGTCGCACCTCAGTCGGTGTCTTAGGTGCTTCCCAGTTTTTGATGGCCTCTACCTTACCGGGATCGACATGGATACCATTCTCATTGATCACATGTCCTAAGAAGTGAACCTCGCGAAGCCAAAATTCACATTTCGAGAGTTTTGCGTACAGTTGCTCCTTCTTCAGCAATTCCTGGATTAACCTCAAGTGTTCCTCATGGTCGGTCTTGTCCTTGGAGTAGACGAGGATATCATCAATAAAAACAATCACAAACTTGTCGAGGTACGCCTTGCATACTCGATTCATGAGATCCATAAATACGGCTGGTGCGTTGGTTAAGCCAAAATGCATAACTGAAAACTCGTAGTGACCGTACCGAGTTCTGAAAGCCGTCTTTGAAATATCTTCTTCGCGCACTCTTAATTGATGGTAACCAGATCTCAGATCGATCTTCGAGTAGTAACTCGATCCTTGCAGCTGGTCGAATAGATCATCAATTCGGGGTAAGGGATAACGGTTCTTGATCGTCACCTTGTTCAGCTCTCGGTAGTCGATGCACATGCGGAAAGTCCCGTCCTTCTTTCGGACAAATAAGACAGGGGCTCCCCATGGTGATCAGCTAGGTCGGATAAAACCTTTATCCAACAAATCTTGCAATTGAGTGGACAACTCCTGAAGCTCTGCCGGTGCGAGCCGATACGGGGCTCGTGCTATGGGTGCCGCATCGGGGGTCAATTCGATTTGGAACTCGACTTGTCGAATATGAGGGAGTCCAGGCAAATCCTCCAGGAAAACTTCTGGAAAATCTCGCACAATCGGTATATCTTCGATTCGCTTCTCCTCCGCGGGTTTCTCAACAATATGGGCTAGAATTGCCGGATGACCCTTTCGTAGATACTTCTGCGCTTTCATGAGGGTGATGACGCTGGTGGTCATGCCGCGCTTCTCGCCGGAAGGGGTAGTGATGTGGACTATCTTGTCGTGACATATAATCTCCGCTCGGTTCTCAGATAACCAGTCCATGCCGACAACGACATTGAAACTACCAAGTGTAAAAGGTATGAGGTCGATATCAAAAGTATGACCTGACAGTTTCAACTTACATCCCGCAAGTACGTGAGTTGTTTCTATAGACTTACCGTCAGCTAATTCAATAGGAAACTTAGCATCTAACGGGGTTGGAATTAAGTCTAAGAGTTTACTAAAGGCTTTCGACACAAAACTCCTATCAGCTCCAGTGTCAAACAAAACAGAAGCAAAACAGTCGTTCACAGGATACTTACCGGTCACCACATACGGGTCGCTGCGGGCTTGGCCCGACTCAATGACGAAACCTCTACCTTTACCATTGCTTCCGCCACTGCTGCTACCTCCATTGTTCTCATTCTGCTTTAGCTTGGGGCAATCCTTCCTGAAATGACCCTCTTGACCACACTCGAAACACCCTTTAGTCGCCATAGGTGGTTTAGGAGCACCCTTTGCCGCTAGGTCTCCCCTACATTCCTTGGCCTGATGACCCATTTTTCCGCATCTCAGACACTTGACACGGTCACACGGGCCAGCATGGTGATAGTTGCACCTGTTGCATTTCGGGTGTTTCCCAGCATAGCCGCTCGAACCCTGTCCGCTACCGTTGTTGTTATTGGGACCCTGATTAATGAAACTCCGGGTGAGTTCGGGCTTACGGTAGTGTTGTTGCTGTGGGGGGTTTGATGATGAGGACCTGGTGTTGTCAAATTTTCTCTTTCCATTGCTCGGGTTGTTGTTGCTGTTGTCAGTGCTCGGGTTATCACGGGTTTTAGAGGTTGAACCTCTAGGTGGTAATGCACCTTGGGTCACTGCCTGATCCGTCAGTTTGTGAGCTAACCGGATCGCTTGTTGAATCGTAGCCAGTCTGGAAGACGTCACCATACCCTGAACTTGCGGCACCAACCCATCGATATACATCTCGATTCTCTTACTCGGCGGGTCTACCATCCGTGGACACATCACTGCTAGCTCGTGAGAACGAGTGGTGTAGGCTTCAATCTCGGAACCCACCATTTTCAATTACCAAAACTCAGATTCCAACTTTGCGATCTCCTCTCTAGGATAATACTCTTCCCGCATCATGTTCTTGAACTCTTCCCAGTTCATAGCGTTTGCCAATTCCAATCCAAGAATTTGCACATTCGAATTCCACCAAGTGAGAGCAGAATCTTCCAGTGTTCCAGCAGAAAATTTGACCCTACTGGCAGGTGGACAGTTACACATCTCAAAAGCTGATTCGGCCTTCTCAGCCCAACGCAGGAAACCTAAGGCTCCCTCAGTGCCCTTAAACGAATTGGGCTTGCAATCCAGATAGTTCTTGAAAGTACACGTTCCAGTTGGACCTCCAGCTTGATTCTGAACATGTGCAGCTAGAGCTGCCGCCACATGGTCATTCAACAGGGTTTGGAGTTCTGCTGCGGTTAAGTTGATGTTACCGCGACCGTGTCCAGCGTTTCTTTCAGCCATTTCCTTAAAATCACAGCATAAAATGTTAGACATGAATTTTTCGGTTTCATGTGCAACACACCATACATGTAATAAAAAGATAGGTAAGAAAGAAAAAAAATAAAAGAAGCAAACATCACATCACAACCATATAATAATCCAAATAATAATTCATGATTAAAAACCATTGTATTCGCTACAAAGTATTTAAAATCAATCCTTAAAATCATAGAAAATAATAGTTTGGATGGAGACAACCCCTCCATCTAAGTGTTATCATCCTTAGATGTCATCGTCTGAGGACACCTCTGAGTGTGCCTCTGGCTCAGCCGGTTCTTCCTTCGGTTCCTCTTCGGGTTCTTCCTCGGGATCATCCTCAGGTTCCTCTTCAGGCTCTGCATCAAGTTCTGCTGCGTTCTGAGCAATTTGCATCTGTAAGACATCGCAATGCTTTAGAGCTATCTCTGTCCGGGTCCTCGCCACTTGGAGTTGCTCTTGCAAGTCTATCATCTCTGCTTGCATTTTTCTCATAATCTTCATCTGATGATCATTAGCATTCTGCATTTCCTTCATAGTCGTTTTCAGGCGGGAAATTTCCTCCCTAGCCTCGGTTCCATCTTTTATCAGTCCGGGAATGTCCGCTCTCCCCGAGCGCATAAAACCCACGTCACGTTCTAAACTAGAAACAACAGCTGTGAGAACTCGCTCTACAGGTTCAGTTATGGGTGGTAGGGTGTTGGGGTAAGCAGGACGACTCGGGTGGGGTAGCGGGGAACTTGTTCGCGATAGACCATACGTCTGATCAGACTCAGGTACCAATCCCAGCTAACGTTGTCGTACATGCATCCAGACAGGCGATACCTCTTCGGTGCAGGGGCTTCCAGTTCCGGGACTACTCGGGGTGGCGATGAGGTAGGTAGTTGCGGTTCCTTTCCATGAGCATGAGTCATCTGGTCAGATGATGATGATGGTAGCGTCGACATCCCTACAGGTAAGTCGTGTATGCGCGCGTATGAGTGAACGAGGTAAAGAGATAAGATAACGAGAGACTAAGCAAAATATATATATGCAGTGCGTATAATTATAACTAATGGTTCGTTGCGGTTATAGTCTAGTATGCATGCAATTTCTAGTTCGCTATAACCAATGGATCTGATACCAATCTGTCACACCATCAAATCCACTAACGGAGTTTTACCGTCAGAGGGTGCGAACTAACATGATCGGAATCATTAGTTATAATCAAACCATAAATAAAGTTTTCAAACCACGAAAACATTTAAGTGTAAATAAGTGCGGAAGCGTAAAACCATAAACCAAGTGTTGCGTCACGTAGGACGACTTAAAACCCAATTAATAATAACAATTTAAAAACAAGTTTGCATAAACAAAAGCGTTCAAAGTAATGCATGATCCTATACCGCGCACCCGCCTCGGCTACCTGAGAATGACATACTAAAAGTGTCAACACGAGGTTGGTGAGTTCACAAGTTTATATAAAATAAAGCGTTTAGCGTTTTGCGTTTAGCGTTTTGCGTTACCAGATAGTGTTAAATCAATTATATATCTATAGGTAGCTAGCCTATAAAGCAAGTATTACTAAGTGTTCGACACCGAAGCTGACTGTTTATCATGTGCCTTGCCACCAGGTCTATCCCGACCATGGTAATGTGTTAGCCAAAATTACACCCACTCGACCTCCAGTCGAGCTTAGCGTTGGGTGGGATTTGTCAAACCCAGTAGTACTACTCAACAGTGACTCGCTATTATCCAATACTAAACGGTTCGATGTGTAGGACTTCAGTTGTTTCGTTTGCCACTTAGCCTTTACAAGTGATATATAATCTAATAACAAAATCTAAAAGCGTTTTGGAGTATGTATTCTCCCCCAAGTGAAAAACGTTTAAAAGAGTTAAAAGGGGAACGTGAAACTCACTGTTTGCGAAGAATTCCCAAAACAAGTCACCCAAGTGATGCGCGTCACAGAAAACCCTCACTAGCGTTCTAAAACAACAAGGAGATTTTCTAAGTGTTGGAACTATTATCGAGTCTCTAGACTCGGCACATAATATCTATGCACAAGATACGTTTCGTGTTTCGTTTGTGAATTGTGTGTGTCTCAACGAACACATTTGTGATACGTTACATGTGTGAACAACTATTTACGTGTCAAGTATGAATAGTGTACATTTCTAGCAATTATTCCCCGCAAGGGCAATTTGGTCAAAACACAACAATTATCTAGCAATTAGCACGTTTCATGTATTTTCACAAAGTTCAGCAGCTAGTTTCATCAAGACAGAATTCTACTTGAAAGATTACTCAATTCAACAGATCATAGCATCTCAATTAATTCACCAAAAATCGTCACAAAAGCATACATGAGTTAGGTTTCCAGAACATATTTTATTGTATTTTCATTCCACATAGATTTCTCACAATGATCAAAACATTACAGCAAACTCACAGCAGTCAAAATCATGTGCAACAGAATGTTATTTGTTATTCCCGTTAAATGAAAAATCCAATTAATGCAAGAACAATTGGATTAGGTTCTTAACTCAACAAGTTAACTTCCAGAAGTGGAACCAACCCATTTGGTCTTGTAGTTCATGAGATATGATAATTACAAAACAACCTAACAGCAGGTCTCACAATTCATATTTGCACTTCAGTTTTGTAAAATAATAAAAGTTAACTTTTACTCGTCCAAAAATTACAAACTTGGACTTTATAGAAACTAGACTCAACAAAGTACCCTGTAGTGTTAACAAACTCGACCAATTACCACATTAACATTTCGTTACAGTTGTCTAAACATAACTTACAATCTGTCCAGTACCAGTTTAGACCTTTAATCACATTTAAATCGTTTGAACAACCAAAACCATCCAGTAAAGGACCGCCACGTCACGCGGGAAATTTGAAAAAGGCAAAAAGTTGAACAGTCGGGTACAATAACAGCCGTCAAAAACGTCCTGTCACCTGCACACGCGCCTGAGAGTGGTCAACTTGTCCTTTTTCATGATTATCCACAACAACAAAAGATATTTCTCAAACAACTTGCAGAATAAAGAATCCCCAAATACACATTAAGTCCAGAATGTCACCCGTATAAAATACTTCACACGGAAGAAACACTGGACTGGGGGGACTTATAGAGGTAGGGTATCAAAAAGACCCAAATACCCTTAAGTGATAACCGCGGGTTAACCAGAAGTCCCTCATAAGGCACCCGCGGGGCATACAAGTCATCCGCATAATCATGGGCGGAAGAAACATCCCCACAAGGCATGCAGAAGCATCCTAGCACCCTCAAAAGTTGTCCGCAGGAAAGAACGCCCGTCCGCGTAAATAGCTACGAGGTAATGCCCCGGGACAGCTGTCATTAACTGGTAACACTCTAGAAGATTTACCAAGATGCTTTCTTGAGCAATACGTGATATATTAACCAATCAGTGAAGGACACCTGGCCAAGCCGTTATAACCGTGCACATGGCCAAGGTTGTTTATCACCCTATCATATGATGACACGTGTCCAGGTTGTTACGCATGCACATGCAACGTATGAACTAGACCTATAGTATGAGGACGCGTGTCCAGATGGTTGAAAGAGCATCTCCCAAAGGGACAGTTGGCCCAATCATCTTCCCACACCTTTCGGCTATAAATACCTTCTCAATCATCATGAGGTATTCATTCACGGTCACTGTACTCTCTCAATTTACTTAAGTACTTTATCTCGCTGTCAGAATTGTACTTATTCTCACGCCGGAGGGTGGTTACGGGAAGACCCCACACCTTGTCCTTCCCGTAACGAGCTCACGGTGTTCTGTATTGTAGGATTCACGTCACTGGACTTTGGGAATTGTGTTCATATCGTATTGGCAGTTAACCGTATCCTACCCTGTTGACTCATCGGATCTAGGACCCATTAGTAGGTAGTAGATCCGTGTTTCTTCAAGTTGGAACATTTCCATAATTAAATATAAACTGAAATTGACTTAAATCACAATATCAAACAATAAAGTCGGAAGCCTTATTTCTGAAATGTTAGCTTTTTAGATTTTGACACTGAACGTTCAAGACCACTTAAACCGAATTTGCAATATAGAACACCGTCAGCCTAAACATACGAAAGGGATCCTCGTTTAACCACCATCCGATGTTAATATCAGTAAATTGTTTGGGATCTTCCTATAACCACCCTTTGGTGTAAGAATTACTAGATGATTTTCATGATCATAAAACGATGAAGGAAGCTTATAAGAATATGAATGAAAGAAATTTGCAAATGTGGTGTATCTTTCTTGTATATTTGTGATGCTTATTAGTTATTACTGAATCTTTCCTAGGTATGTAATTATGTCTTTAATGTCCTCATCATAAAAGGGATTCATCTTTATGTACGAGAGAAGATTAACAACCTATTAATAACAAGATCTTACCTAAAAATAATAACTGATATGAATTTGATGTAGGTGAAAAATCGTTCATATGCCCCCCAAATATGGGCGAATGATAGAGAAATCCAATCATGGATAGCATATCTTGAAAACGAGGTTTCAGTTGTGGTTTAGTGAGAGCATCAACAAGTTGGTCATCTTCGAAGATATGTGTGTCACCTAGCGTGCGTGCTTCAACATTTTCCGATACAAAATTAAAAACTAGAGTAAGATGCTTCATACGGAAATGAAAAACAAGGTTAGCCGATTAGTGTGTGGCACTTAAATTTTGGGTGTTACAATATATGTGTGTCCAAGTTCATGTAAGAAGGACATTAGACATTGAACTTCAGTTGTGCTAGAAGAAATGGCTTCGAATTCGGCTTTTGTAGATGATCTAACAATTATAGATTGGCGTAACCAAGATGTGCAATATAACATGTCGTGCTCCGGTATGTGATTTTTCATTAGCCTAATCGGCGTTTGTAAACACGTGTCAATGTAAAGGGGAATTACGTTTGAGATGTAGCCCATGATGTAGTGTACCATGAAGATACCATAATAATTGCTTTAGAGTAGCCCAGTGTAGGTTGGCGCGAGAGTTCATAAAATCAGAGACTTTTTTTATAGCAAATGCAACATCGGGTCTCGTGAGAGAGAGGTAATGTAAGGCGCCGATGAATGCGCGATATTGGGTAGGGGAGGATAAAGGTGTAACATCAGTGGGGGTAAGATGGTACAGGTATGACATAAGGGTGGATGTCAGCCAATGGCGGACCCAAAATTTTTTTCATGAGGGCAGAAACATTTTAGGTGACGTATCGCTATATAATACATTTTTTTGTCGGGTTCGGGTGGGTCATATTATGAAAAAAGAGAATCAAACTAAATTTCATATAATTAACAAAGGTACGCTAAACATCAATACAAATGCATAATATTAAGTCTTTTATACAAATAAGTAGATGAAGTAATAACGTAAATAAATTTATAAAATAGAAATTTTAACAAATTAAAACTGAATTATATACACCAATAAACTACACATAAATCAATACGAAAAAAGAAAAATAAGAGAATTGATTTAAGTATCAAACGTAAGTACACATAAATCAAAACGGAAAAGGCAAAATAAGAGAATTGATTTAAGTATCAAACATGCAATATCTTGAAATAATAAGGACCATCCATGCAATTAAGTTTTGTTATTTCACATTGAAAAGAAAAATAAGTTCAAATTGGGATTTGGCAATGAAAGTATATTAGTGCATGTGTCATTGTCTCTTGTCATTGTTTCGAGTGGATACGGTTAAAAGGT
Organism: Bidens hawaiensis; assembly: GCF_021521415.1. NCBI lineage: Eukaryota > Viridiplantae > Streptophyta > Magnoliopsida > Asterales > Asteraceae > Bidens > Bidens hawaiensis. The sequence goes on from NW_027499347.1 coordinate 53,181, forward strand.
GAAAAAACCAGTCTCTAAAAACATCCAAATGCCTTTTTGTCTTCTTCGCAGCCTCCAACCTCGTTGTAACTAGTGGCAGAGCCAGAACTTTACGATAGAATGATCACATTATGTGTTTTTTTTTCTCATTCACTAGTCTATAACAAAATACCGCTTTTTACCACGTCTAAATCTTGAATGAAACTAAAAAAACTTGTAACGAATCAATTGTTCTCACTACTAGAAAATACACTTTAATGACGCGCAATGTGCGTCATAAAAGAGGTAGATGACGGCGTCATAAAAAAAGATGACACATATTTGCTTATCATCTATTTATGACACGTTCTTGACATTCATTTTTGACATCGTTTTTGACATGCATTTTCGACACGCATTTGCGTGTCATGATTTTAGGTGTTTTTAGTAAAAACACCTAAAATCATGACACGCTAATGCGTGTCGAAAATGCATGTCAAAAACGATGTCAAAAATGAATGTCAAGAACGTGTCATAAATAGATGATACACAAATATGTGTCATCTTTTTGGTGTAAGCATAAACAAATTAAAATACAAATTAAAATACACATATAGCAAACAATTCATTTCATAAAAAACTAAACAACATTTGAAAGTTAACAACATTTCATTAACGTCAATACAAAATTACACCAACAAATGAAGGTTGCCACAAAAGTCAACCATTCTTCACGAATTCCATATAAATCAGCATCTATGTATTCATCCTTCTATCCTCAACCTGAGAAAAATTTTGGATTAGTGAGAGCGATTAGAACTAGAACTAAGTAACACCTAATTGCACTTAAAACTGCCAAAAATTAATCTTTCCCTCTCGAAATGCCCTTAAACATCAAACCAAAAATTCGTATAAAATCCTCAACCAGTTGCGATATTTTGAACCTAAATTAATCCCTTAGTCTGAACTACACGAGATTATTTGCAGCTTTGACTATAAAAAGTCAACCTTGACACAAACTTTGTAAGGACTAGTAATTATACCCTTGCCTTTTGGTATAGTATAGTCTTAAAATTGAAAATTTAGTTTGCTGAATCAGTATAGTAAATTCACTATAATAACTCGAGTAGTCGTCTAAAAACTAAATTTGACCTGTAACAGCTTTAAAATCCCATGGCATTTAAGAAAAAGTGGTACAAATTAATAAAAAAATGAAAATAAAAATGATGCTATACTTACAAAGTGGAAGCCCTTTCTCTTTCACCCAGGTGAAGTGCATTCACAATTTGCTTCCGCACTAATCCTACAACTGGATTCACTTGATATCCTGAACCAAAACTGCATGTCAAACACACAATAGAGAATCAAAAGAATCGCCAAATAAATCTCTATAAACCCTAGAAACCAGACAACCAGTCATGTTTCTTGCTTTCAGTCACAGTGATTGTTTCATATCAAATTTGATATAAAATTGTAACTAATGGAGGCATGAAACTTGAAAAAGAAAAGGTAATATGCTACAAAATATGATCAATTATCATACCATAGAATGTCGTAGAACTTTTCCATTCATTTGGTACTCCTTTAGTTGATCAATTAAATCTAGAACTCTCATTTCTTACCTATACAAATGCAGTATTCACAAGTTGTGTCAATAATGTTTGAACATATGTGCCTCCTTTTGGTAACTAATAGCACAAATATATATAAGTCTCATATGTAGTATCCATATCAATTGTGTTCCAAAATTAATTACCATTCATGTCAAGTCAAATACAGTCCATAGATTTCCCTAAACAAAACTTAAAATTTGATAATTTTGGTAAGTTGAAAGTAGGGGTGTAAATAAGCCAAGGCTGAGCCCGAGATCATTAAGGCTCGATCTCGGCTTGTTTTAACTTAAGAGAGCTTGAGCTCGAGCTCGGCTCATTTAGAGCTCTATCTCTAGAGCTTGGGCTCGGCTGGCTAATCATTTTTGAATCATTTATTTATTTTCATTTACATATTTTTTATAATTATACATATATATTTATAATTATATTCTTTTATAGATAATACATATAATATACATTACTTAATTATTTTTATATTTATCATAATTTTACACATAAGAAAATTTATATATAAATATATCAAGTAAAATTACACAAAGAAAAAGCCCGTTTGCTCGCGAGGCGACTCAAGCTTGATATATGTGATGCTCCATCTGGGGCTCGTTTACTAAATGAGCCTCAATAAAAAACACGAGCTCATTTAAGCTCCGCACAACTCGAGCTTTAACAAGCCGGTCTCGAGTAGCTCATGAGCGGCTCGGCTCATTTACACCCGTAGTTGAAAGCAACCAATTTGGCATCGAATTCAAAGTATAGCTTCTTAATGAAATGGTAGCTAAAACACTTTTAAATTTAAAGTCTATTAGACCTGCTTAACAATGATATCAAATTTTAGAACAATGTGAAATAATTTCAGAATTAATATCACAAATTTGTACCAATATGGCTGAGTAAGACTTCCGAATTGATGGCGCCGAGCTTGCTACTGATCAAAATAAAGAAATTCAAATATCAAAATATAAAATTCAGTTTCATATTAATTTAGTAAGCAATACTGTGGAGAGATTGAATTAGATACCTACACAGAAACCCTTGCACACATGACAGATCTCTGCGGAGGCGGAAATTGATCACTAGAAATAGACAGATCTCTGGTAAACACTTTTTAGTTCACATTTCAAATAGGTAATATTTGATTAGTAGAATTTACAAAAACGGTGTCTAGATGTTTGGAACATTGGATATACAATAACATAAATGAACTTAATACTTTTTAGAATATATATTAGGATTTCATACTCATAGAAGAAGAAATTACTATCTTTCGTGCGTAAGAACACCCCATAAATAAACCTTCCACAATAAAATCCAAGACAAACACTTACAATCAAATAACAAGTCTACTAATCTTGCTTAAGGCAAACAGTATGTACACCACTCTTCACAATATTTGAGTACTGAATGTAATGAATAGCAATCATCAAATTAAAAGCATATCGGTGTCCAAATTCAAAATCATGAACTTCAAGTAACAATACATCTAAATATCTAGCTACTGTTGATTTCAATTTCATAAACAAATACAAGTTCTACACAAATGCTTATGCATTCATCTAATAACCAAACTACAGCTTACATAACAAATCATAAAACTTACTGAACAACAAATTAACTAACCCTAACCTAACCAAAATTTGATATACGAAACAATAAAATGTACCTATCACGAGGCATCTCAGAGTTGTTTGGTTTCATAAACTTGTGCTGATTACTAGAAAACGCAGACTGTCCGTTCGATGATTGGTCCGTCGTTTCCGCTACTGGCGATCGATTTTGACGGAAAGAACAGATGCTGCTCTTTCCCGGCTATCGATCGACTTAAAACTAATAATTTATGCAAATCGAAGACTAAAGTTGATAGATTAATCAGTCCGGGTGAGTAATTATACCTTAAATAGTGAATAATCAGATTCTGAAGTCAACAATCAGAGCCACAATCAACAATTAGAGCCTACAATCAGAGCCATTAATCTGAAATCAACAATAGTTGATGATGATGATGATGATGATGATGATGATGATGATGAGAGGTGAATCGACGATGAGAGGTGATGAAGATGGCGTGAACGATTTGCCAGATTGTGTGTAACTGTGTAATTGGGACGAACGATGAATGTTTTGTAGAAACCCTAGAAATTATAAAGTTTTAGTTGACACATATTCAAAGTGTAGCCAGTGTTTTTTTTATTAAACTTTGAGTGACACTAAAACGATGACACGTTAAAAGTACACGTCATTGTGTTTCAAATTTCGATAAAAGATGACAATATTTAATGACATTCGGTTTTTTACTTGTCTTGAAATGACTGTGCGTCATAATTTGTGTGTCATTAAAGGTAGATTTTCTACTAGTGTCTATACGTAAACTATATCTCAAATAAAAGAGTTAGGTAGTGGCGGCGTAGCTTGTTGCCCGCCTATTCAACTCTTTTTTGTAATTGAATCATTTTTTTTAATATAATAGTTATTGGTTATATTGAAAAAAAAAAGTAAAAAATAATCACATATTTTATCAGGGCATTCCTAAACTTGATTAGAAATTCTCAAATTTATATTTTTTTTCACCGTTAATTGATGTAAAGGAAAATGAAAGGAGCATATAAGTACCATATTCGGTTTACTAAAAAGGGGTGATAAATGAAAATTTAATATACTTAAGAGTTTAAATAGACAACTACCTAAAAAAATATCCTAGAATGCTACTTGTGTCATTTTTCATCAATAATTTTCATCTTCTTCACTCATCTATACCTGCAACAAAAAATGTTCTCCTCCCTCACCAAAACAAAGGCCTTTGAACATTTGTTTATTTTTCTTTTAATGGTTTCAAAAGTTTAAGAGGGGCGATTGCAAAATTTTATGAAGGGTGCATACGATTTCCAAGTATGTGTAACACTAATTATTAAATGTTTAAGGTGGCAGCTGCCAACCTTCCTCAAGCCTTGAGTCCGCCACTTATGTCATCTTGCAATCACTCATGTTGGTTCTCTTTAACATATCAAGTATGTATTTGGACTGAGACCAAATGAGATCGTCAATGTGAGGAATGACTTACACACCTCGTAAACAACATAAGTTACCAAGGTATTTGAAAGAGAACTGAGAAGAAAAAAAGGAGATAAAAAAGTTGAAAAGAGAATAATCAAGATCAGTAGGTGAAGTGGTATGGTGGCTAATGAATAGAGAAGACTCAGAGATAGTAGGTTTGAAACCAACCGATCAAAGGTATGACTTTAATTCATCATACGAAGCACAATATGCTTGACGAAGACCCTATATAGCCTTGTTTAGCTTACATTCATGGTTAGGATAATAGGGATCGATAAACCAGATGGTTGATACATGAAGACATCCTGGGTTAACGTGCCTTGTAGGAAGGAATCATTGATGTCAAGTTGGCGAACACAATAATTTTTAGATGCGGAAAGGGAAAGGATGAGATGAATCGTAGAGGGTTTAATAACTGGGCTAAAGGTTTCAACGTAATCTAGCCGAGATCTTTGAAGGAAACCTTCGGCAACTAATCGAGTCTTAAGGCATCAACCGTGCCATCGGGTTTAAAATTTGGTTAAAAAACCCATTTGCAACCAACGATATTGGTATGAATTTGGAACAAGGGACCATGCGGTGTTTTGTTTCAAAACATCAAACTCATATTGCATAGACTTACGCCAAAGTGGACTTTTGAGAGCTTGAGTAATAGTGAGTGGTTCTAGAGGGTGAGAAAGAGTGACATTGTGAATAGCAATGTTGTCATTGTGGTAATTTTTGGTTGGGATGTATGAGGAGGACATGAATCAGGAGTGGATATGGTGTCAGGAGTCAAGTGGCATTTTGATGGGCTGTGTAGATTGGGCCAATTGAGTTACTGGTGGAGGGGTGCATGGCAGAATGTTGATCGATGAGTGAGGAAGTGGGCTAAGGAGATGAGGATGTGTTTGGTGTAGTAGGTTGTGGGGTTGCGTATGATGGAATGGGGAGTGAGGGTGAATAGGCTGGTGAGAAGTTGGAATGGGAATGGGATTGAGTCTGTGTAATGGAGTTTAGGTCGTGTGAGTTAAATTTTAAATTTGGTGAAATAGTAAAAGTGGTTTGAGGATAGATATGAATCATTAAAGGTAACCATTCCTCTAGATTGGCCGACTAGGGAGTCACTGAAATGGTTAAGTATTCGTAGGCGATTGCTTTTCAACGAAGTGAATGTGACACAACGTATAAACCTTGTCGGTTATGGGATCAAGGAAATGGTATGCATTCTGTGTAGAGGAGTAATGTCACACCTCGACAAAAAGCGGCAGAACATGTGGTGCACGGCGTGGTTGTTTCAATGCACAAGACTCTATTAAAGTGTCAATATTTAAACAACAAATTCATTTCATTTAACATAAAACACAACACAAGTTGTTCATACATATACAACAAAATACAAGAGAAATAAATAGTTCATTTACTATTAATCCTAACGTTCCAAAATGAAAATAAGTTCTTCAATCTTCAATCAACTAACAATCAAACCAGTAACGTTGCATAAAATATATTTTGTCAACATGAATGTTGATGAGGAATGCCATGATTTTTGTATATATACAATATGAGGCAAAATCCACAACTCTTATGTAAAACTGCAAATAATAACAACAATTGCGGTATATAAATCATAAATAAATGAGACTCCTTTCTAATAGGTAAAAATTTACCAAATTACAAGGAGGAGCGTATGGTATAATTATTGAGGATAAGGATGAGGCCAACCAAAAAAATCAATAAACATTTAGAAAATATTTATATGAGGCATATAACAAACAATTGAGAAATTATTCTAAGTAATACATAAACTAGAGTTTGCAGTTTGAGGATCCAAGTCTTAAATCATTTTGTTTGAGTAAGTATGCAAGCTAACCCCCCACAGTATAAAAGCGAAAACGGGGATGAAATTACACACTTGGGACTAGTGATGTCGATGAAGAAAACTTATTTTAATAATCTTTAAGAAAGCGAGCCAGTGGTTTAACGAGTGTGTCCCAGATTAAAATATCTTGAAATAATATTGAGTCTTGAAGATGGAATATAAATGTGCATAAAAAACAAGACTTGGGTTTTCGTGAGTTTACGTTATAGTTTACCAAATGCGGTTAAATAAAGTAAGTATAACATAAATGGGTTTTACATGAAACCGGGTCTTTGATGTGTAACATCCTACTTGTGATAATAATAAATAAAAGAATTTTGTTTACTTAATAGTGTGTCATTATTTAGTTAAGTTAAATATATATATAATAGAGTGTGGGTTTGGACAATAAAAGATGGAACAAGGGTTGGTGATGCGCCTTAGGTCCATGGACTTAGGGGTATATAAACACCCTTAAAACTCTCATTCCACCAACTTTGCCTCCCTGTACACTCAAAAACACACACAAACACTCCTCTTTCATTTTGGTACAGATCTGAATCCAAACAAAGAAGAGTGTGTGTTAGATCTTCATCAATGAACAAGAAACACGTCTAGAATCACGTGTTGAATTAGACCCGAAGCAATAAGTGACCCAAAAAGGTACGTTATAGGTTAAAGGTTAAGTTTTGAAGGTCGTTTTGCCCTAGGATTTGATACGAATGCAAATTGGTCTTTATTATGTAAGAAAAATGTAAACTTGAATGTATACAAGTTTTTTGGAATGAAACGGGACAATTGAGTGACATTTTGACCATTTTAGAATGAGTTGTGACATTCGTCAATTTCGGGTCCTATTTGTATTCATTTTTGTATTCATTTATCATGTAAACCGACCCGTTTTGTAAACTGAAACCTTCAATATAATTAAAATGATGGATCTTATGTTATATATTTGTTTTATACTTGTCGGGTCTCGAAAACACCCTTTTCGGTCCCTAAAATACCTTAAAAACACTTTAAAACGACTCTAGGGGCCAAAACTGCCAACTTTGAAAGTTCAGGATTTCCACCAGGCACACCTTAGCGCCACACTAAGGTCAAGGGCAGAGACCTTAGCGCCGCGCGAAGGGGAGTTTGCACCAACAGCTCGGTTTTGGCTTTTTATGCTCTCTTGTGCTCATAACCAACCCATTTCCATGCATAATACTAAATATAAAAGACTTGTTCAACTTACCCTATATATAAAAGACCCTCTCCTTCATTTTACACCTGCTCATACTCCAAATTCTCTCTCAAATTCAAAGATCTTAAGGTTGTTCTTCATGAATTCTTGACTGTTTGACTTTCCAAAGTCAAACTGACCATGTTCTTTCATTTTAATTAACTTGTTAAGTCTTATTAATACTTGAAGCTTATTATACAACATATATATAATATAAACCTCTTGTTACATTTGGTGGTCTCTTCTCCGGTCTCGGTCAGTGGAGTGTCAGGCCTCGTAAGGTAAGGCTTCATGGAGGACTCACGTGGTCCTTGATATATATATATTTATATAACTTGTTTATGCTTAGTAACCATGTTTAACTTCTGCTCATTTTAGTTTGTATATCATATTTGTTGAGTTATATGGTTTAGGGTTTTAAGAGACTAGCCTCGGTTTAACCGTAAATAACTCCAAACTGTAAACAGAACTTTGTTTACTAGTTTTGTTAAATAATTATATAAACATGCTTTATGTTAGATTTAAGTTTCTAAAACCATTTTTATGAGTTCCATGGTTATGGGTTTGTAGAATCTAACCTAGGTCTTAACCCGAAACAAGATCTGAACCGAAAACCTAAATTTCGTTTAAAGACTTTATTGTTAACTCTTTGGTTGTAAACTTAAGTATCATCATTTAAATTTATTATACAAGTCCTTTGATGTTTGGGCATGTGGTAACCATTCTTATTCTTATTTCAAGTTGGAAATCGAACCAAACCGAACTAAACCGATTTCACTCGCTTAAGACACACAAGTGTGTTTCTAGCTATCAAGACTTGTATATTTCTTTAAAAATATTTTGTAAACTGATTTTAATTAATTTCTTAAAGTACTTGGAATGTTAAATCCAACTTGATATTATGACAAAGTTTAGATTGACAAAACCGAACACTTGCTTAACGGACATTGTTAGTTCTAAAACAATAGAACTACATACTTGGTTAAGTCTTCTTAAATTTTATTAAGTTATCTCATAACATTCATTATTTTGGAAAGTTGACTTTGGGTTTGACCAATTACCAAGACCCGAATCAATAACACGAACACTCGTTAAAACCCGTTTTAGTATCTAATATAAAGGGACTTGCATTCTTGCATTTTTACCCACCTAATTACTTAATATAGGTTGAGTAAATATTGAGGACTAGATACTTTAACCTGGTTTCGAGTAAACTTATATTTTTAAAAGACTATTATTATAATTTCTTAAATAGTTACATTTTTGAACCTTAAACCTTTAATTGTTTGCATTCTTATCTTTTGTTTTATTTAAAGATTTCCTAGACAACCTTTCTAATACGAGACTTCCTTTCATCTAGGCTTTGCTCGTTAAACCTCATCCTTCCGGTTACTCGTCATTGAACCAATCAAGTTTATTACTTGAATGTGAGTACTTTCATCCCCCCGTTTTTCCACATTTTGTTTTGGGGGTGATATTGCATACCTATTCCAATTAAATGTTTTATACTTGAGTCTTTAACCACAAACTTTATTGTATACTTTACTTAAATAAATTCTTGATTTGGTGTTCTATGCTTACATGCTTACATGATAATGTGTTTACCGCTTTTGGTTGGTTGATTCGTAAATCCGAGTATATTTGGCATCCCCTTATAGAAAGGTGTTGTTAATGTATTCTTATTAACGATTTCATATAAAACCGAGGCTATTTGGCATTCTCTTATAGCAAGGTGTCGTTAATGTAATCTTATTAACGATTTCATATATATCCGAGTCTATTTAGCATCCCCTTATAGCAAGGTGTCGTTAATGTATTCTTATTAACGATTTCATTAACTAAATTTTTGCTATTATTTATTGTTTTGTATACAAGTTGTAGAATTTCCTATTATATACTTATTGTTTAAAACTATGAAATTGCTCATCAACCTTTGTGTTGACAAATTCTATTTTATGCAATGTTACATGTTTGACTTTAGGTTGACTCGAGAACTTGAAGAAAAACGTTATCAAGATTATTAGGATATTAGCAAAACCAACAATATATTATTTGCTATGTATGAATTCAATTATTTTATGAACAAGTTATGTGACTCTTTATGATTTTATGAAATTAAATGAGTTGGTTAAATATTATCACTTTAATAGTGTCTTGTGTTCTTGGGCAATCGGTTGCACCCCGACATGTTCCGCCGCCTTTGGTCGGGGTGAGACATGAGTAAACGAAGTTATTATGAACCAGAACTCGTTTTATCAGTAAAACGAGCAGGACAAGATGTGGGGAAGTGATTAGAAAGAAAACCCATGTTTGAATCGAGTTCAGAAGAAACTCGATTCGTTTGAAGGAGGAACGAATCGGATTGGTAACAAATCGAATTGGAAGAACGGATCGAACTGGAAACGAATGGAATCGAATTAAAACTCAATTTGATTGGTTTGAAAACTCAATTCGATTAGTTTGAAAACTCAATTCTATTGGTTTGATAACTCAATTCAATTGGTTTGAAAACACGATTCGATTGGTTTGAAAAATCGATTTGATTGGTTTGAAAACTTGATTCGAATGGTTTAAACTTCAGTTTCTGATGGAGTTTTTAGTAAAGACTTATTAATGAATATAAGATTTTTCCAAGCTAACCCTTGAACTCTAGCCAGGGGCTCTGCCCCTTGGACCTTGCTAGGGGCTGCTGCCCCTAAACCCCCGCTGATAGGGTTGCCCGAACCTCGTTAGCTAGGGGGTTTCACTAACCTATAAGTATGATATAATTAGAGTTAGTTAATATTTACCTATAATTATTAAACAGTTATTCCTACATAGCTAAGGAGGGGTATTACAGTTAACTCAGAAAAGAACGGTACATAGGTGAGTTTCTAGCCCCATTTCCTTGTTATGTTTTCGGGGTTGTGTGCATACCGGATGTGTTTAGTTAATACACTTACCTTGAGTGGTAAGTGTATGATATGTGAATGTTTTATGATTGCTACATGAATGTTATAGAAGATGTTAAGAGTTTGTATGACAGTATAAATCTAGTTATATATATATATATGTAATAGGTATTGGAGAGAGAATGTTAAATGTTGGAAATTTAAGCGATTTACTACTCTTAGTGCATAATGTACAACATGGTAATGCAAAGGCCATAAAATACAATAAACAATGCTTATTGTAAAAGCATATAATGCAACTAATGTTGAAAGTGTCATAAAAAGCACCTTCCCATTTCAAACACGCATTGGCCGACAAAATACAAATCACATTTTCAATTTCAAACCCACCTATTCTCTTTCTTCTCTCTGTTTCTCTTTAAAATTTCCTATGAAGCAACTCAAGATCTTCTATCTCTCTCTCTCTCACTCACACACACACACAAATTAAAAGAGAAGAAGAACATCAATCCATCAACAAACCAACGATACCGTGTGACAACGGTATATCTTTGTGATTCTACACTCTTATGTATCACATGTATCGTATTTAGGAGATCTGATTTCTATCTTAGTTTAACGGATTTGATTGACTCAGCATTCTCTATTCTGTGTGTGGTGTTCGATTTTGGAAATCATTGCTTCATTGCTTTTTTTTGTTAAACCATGCTTCCCTTTCTTCTGGATATCATAATTTATTTGTGTGTAGGGAGTTCAATTTTGGAAGCCTAAAAGGTAAGCGGTCCAGCTGGGGTGTTGGGTTTGTCCACGTTGTGCCTCATGTGTTGGGCTTGTCCACGGCACACCTATGGTTGGTTAACGTCGGTGGTAAACTGGCGATGGTTGTTCTAGGTCGATGTAAGTATAATCTGATTATGCTTATTAACCATAGAGTTAATTTGAATTTAAACTTGTTTCGATTTTTTATATTAATCTAGATATTGTTTCCCTATATATACTCATCACAGACTTTTGGATTGTCATCATGAAACACGAGCTACATCTACCTTCCCATAACTGTTGGTGAGTTAAAAGTTGTAGCATCATGTAAGTCTCTGAATCTAATTCTTGGTGTTACATCACATATTAGTTGAAGATGTAGACATGTAGTGCAAGAATCTGTTAGAGCATTTTTTTTTTCTGTGGATTTTTAGGATCTGGGGCTTATTGCAATCATCCTTTGCAGATTCAAGGCTATGATCGTTGTTTTGGGGTTGATGTTGTGTCTGTTGTGATTAAGACCAAGTTATCAAAGTAAGGTTTAGAATTGAAGTTCATTGTATTTCCCTATTTTTGATTACTATAAGAGTTAAAGGTGATTGAGAGATTAAAAATATTAAATGGTGGTGATTGAGAGATTAAAAATATTAAATGGTAATTATCCAAGTCTGTCAAAAGTTTAAAGTCGACACGCCAAAGACTGAATCATCATCACATCCACAAACCAATTTATCTAATCAAATTAACCCAAATCTATGTTTCGAAGGCCATTGTCTACCACTATGATGAAGCTCAGATGAGGCCAGGTTCATCATCACAACAAACCGAAAACGTTTTCAAGAAACGGACCATCAAGTAATCGCGTGCATAGGTGGAAACAAAGTGTAGAAACACTTAAAAAGGCCAAAAATAGCCATACCGCGGAAGCAACCACATAAACGCCCCTTAAAGTACCCAAAGCAAACGGATATGACCACCATTGAATCCATAAACATCCAAAAATCAGCACTATAATGAGATTAATCTCATCATTTCAGTACGTAATAAGAGAAACTCCAACAAATACACACATTCGCCAAATTAGAACTTGCCCCGTCACCTGTTCGATCAAATCCCAAAGTAAAAACGAAAACCAATATAAAACTACAAACACTAACCATCTTATCAGTTTGATTCAACAGAGTTGGTTACCATTACGTGATCCATATCCACAATAACAGATTTGAAGGTGAATGTCCACCGAAACCAGGTCCGCGACCTTGCAAACAAAATCATCAGCGAGTCCATAAACCCTAGAAATGTCTTTTAAATATCAACAAACAAATCAAAGAAAAAAAGGCAAAACTAAGAACTAATTGCTTACCCGAGACCACCACTGCCGTTGATTAGAGCTCCAAAACGAAACCCGGCAACGGCCATCATCGATGGAGAAAGCAGATTTAGAAGTCCAATGAAACATCACCATCTTACCTCCGTCATCTCTGTTGCCTAGGATTCAAAAATGGAAGCCGGCAACGACCGTCATCGGAAGAGATGAACGTCGAGAGAGCCTTTCATTTGCAGAAGAAAGAGTTTGAAAGGAAAAGGAGGAAAATGGGAGAAATGAACGTCGAGAAATCCAATTCTCCGCTTTTTTTAGAGAAACAAAATCAGAGAAATGGAAATGGTTTATTTCCATTTCTCACCTCTTTCTTTCATAAACAAACAAGAGAATTCTTTCCAATTCCATTTCTCACCCCTCAATTCCCTCTACCAAACACCCCCTAAGAGTTAAAGGTGATTGAGAGATTAAAAATATTAAATGGTGGTGATTGAGAGATTAAAAATATTAAATGGTAATTATCCAAGTCTGTCAAAAGTTTAAAGGAACAAAAAGAAAATTCAAGAAAATTTTTTTGGGTAGTTGATTATTAATAGGAGGTATAAATTTTGGTTTTTTTAGTCTTTTCATACAATAGGAATTTAAGTCACAAATTAGTAGTTTATTGACAATTAAAATGATATTAATGATGTGCAGATTGAGCCGAGAGATTGCATATGCAGTTGGTGATTAAGACTTCATTTTGGGTGTTAATCAATCAAGTTGCGGTTAAGAATCTGATTTGCTTTTAGGTTGCTAGAGTAATTAATAATATTTGCTACATATACCATAATATAGATAAGAATCTCATTTACTATGTTTAGTTATTTAGCTAAAAAGTATTGAATGTTTTTTTATATAAATATTTGATTATGGTTTTCCTACTATAATAACAAACTGAAACCGATGACTTAGGACCCGATGTTACAATTGTAACAAGACTTGATATCAATTAGCGAGCTATAGAACAAACTGAATCAACTACTAAGACCAATGAGACTAATCGAGATTTCTGAAAAGTTTAATACAAAGATTTCTAAAAAGTTTAACACCAAACAAATTAATGAGGCTGTAGCAAAAAATAAATTTAAAACTCATAAGAACACATTTTTTCTATTTTTACTTATTAAGGAATCCTACATTTGACTTGCATAATGTACCACATTGTGAAACATAACCAAGATCCAACCCACTCTTGTGACTTCAGACTTCAGAGAATAGACTCTTGTTGTATTATGTGTAAGCAGTCCAACGTTCAGTCAATGCATGTGCCTCTTACATAACAAAACAATGCATACTATAATGAGTATACTAGCAGGGTGCTTTCAAATGTACTCACAAATGCTTACCATGGGACACTCCACCCAAAGTTGTTTAAAGTTGAATAGTTGGTCCATTGGGTTCATATTGTGAGTTCCATTGTAATTTAAAAAATTAGAAAAGTATTTAACTAATTTAGACCATACATGACCAAAATTTCATGTGATAGATGGACATGTAATTTAAAGTCTGGATTGTTTATTGAATAAAAGAGTGTTAGATTTTTAAACTTTATCAACTGTATGTGATATCAGGGGATTTATTAAACCGGATAAAAAGGTACCATTTGCATTTATACAAAATAAAATGTAGTATTACAACATTTGAGTTTTAACTTTCTAGCTTAAGATTTGTATGACAACTATGAGCTGTTTTAGGTAGTATTAACTAAAAGCATACAACAATAGTAAGTGTGTGTAAAACGTACATTCGATTAATAACACTTCAAAAAACATTTTTTTAAAAAATTGATTCAATCATGTTTTTCAATAACATATATTAGATAGTTTAATCATGGTCAAGAAAAGTTAGTTTAGCAATAAACAGTGAAACCTTAAATGAAATGAAAAAAAATCCTAAACGAAACTTGTTTTTGTTTGCGTCCTTATGAATTTTATGACAATCTATTTTCAAACATTACTATCTAATCAACTCTCACTTGGAACTAGAAACTTACCCTCCTGATTTTAAAAGTAATAAATTTAAAAACCCAAATTTTAAAGTAATTAAATAAAAATATAGTAAAGAATAAAAAACCCTCGTCTGGATGTTATCTAACTGCAGATTTAGGGATGAAGAACCCAAATTTTGACCATTATCGAGTTGTTGGAGCAGTCAAACGAGAATCTCGTAATACCTATCGGGATGAAGAAATGTGGTTGAAAAGTGTAAGTGATATAAATCTGTAAGGCATATGGCTAAAAACTTATCTCATCACAATGCAAGTGGTTAACACGTGTATGCTTATTTTCCAAAGTTTATGTATATGAATTATGTTTTCTTATTCGTTTGTTGGTTTATTAAGTTGTAGCGATGTTTATGACTTATATTTTCTTATTAATATTTATAACTTTTTTACTTAACTGACTTATGTACTACTTATGACATAGATAGACCACACAAATGCTGCAAACAAGAAAGCCAACAAAAGTAATGTACAATATATTTAAACTAACACAAAACGAATTTCGCATTCTAAATTAACTTCACCGCCACATCGTGCGGGTTTCTACTAGTCATGAATCCATGATCACTAAGGTATTTTAATAACAAAAATTATCCTGAAACTAAAAGAGCTATGTCTATTTTTTATAGCATACTAACATATTCATTTTTCTCTAACAAAGAAATCGCTGTCATGGACGAAACATAGAAGAATTCATAAGAATTGCCAGGTACCAATTTGACATCTATACTATATAATAACATATTTAGGTTTGATAAAACAAATATGAGAGACTAAATATTATTTTATTTTTTGAGTGCTCAAACCTGTTGCAGTAAATGTGACAGTTAAAGATGAGAATAGAGAAGAAATTCACAAGGTTGTTGTTGTTGGGCTAGTTATAGTTTGTTTTGTACTTTGTTTTGGCTTGTATGTAAACTGAGATCTCTTAAATCTAGGTGGTCTTTTTGGTTTGTGTTGGGCTAGGGTGTAGTGCCTATATATACAATGTATTTAGGTTATTGTGAGGTTGGCCGTTCATAACGTTGTTGAACGAGATATCGGTGTAATTTAGTGCTTAAGCACCAGATGTAATATACGTGTGTTTTGAAGCATCTTGTGTGTGTTCATCGTGTTTTTGGTTGTTTCCATTGAATCATCTCTTGTTATTTTCCGCATAACAACGAGATTGTTTGATATCACATTGAAAGATCCGTATAAAGGACTTACGATTGGTATATGAGCCTATAGACCTATTCTAGGCTTATAGGCTCGGTGTTTGTGATATCATTGATTCAAGGTTAAGTTTTTGTTTGTGGATCGTTGAAGACTTCTGGAAATTGAAGAACAACTGTTCTTTGTGTTCTTCGGGGTTGTTGAGATTTATTGGGGAAGATTTTGACTTGATTTGGGTCTTAAAATTCAAATCCCAGAGTTTCCGGGATATATTCAGTTACCAAAAATACCTGGTCAAAGTTTCCTTGGGTTCCTTGGAAGTTCTCGGGAAGATTTCCTTGTTTTCGGCCAATGTTTTGTCGTTTTCGGTGAAACTCGTGTGTTCTCGGGCACCTATAATCGTTTTCGGCTAACTTTCCTTGTTCTCGGGAAGTCTTGGGTGATTTTGGGTAGTTCTCAGTCAAGGATTCAGTGTTCTCGGCTGAGTTTTGGTAATTTTCGGTCAACAAATAGGGTTTCGGTGTTCTTGGACAGTTCTCGGTCAAAGTATAGTGTTCCCTGTTGACTTTTGGACGTTTTCGGTCAACAAATATAGTTTTTGGTTGATTATCTGGGTTCTCGGCCAACGTTTGTTCTGGGCATGATCTTATTTGGTTTTAGGATAACTCTAAATTATTTGGACTTAATTACCGGACAAGATTAACATTCTTATTTAAAATGGACCAAATAACCAATTGCTCAACTAATGTTGCATTGTATCAAGGACTGGATTCCATAATGGGAACTGCCACTCGTGTACCTCATCTACTGTCTCATGAGGGGTTTGCCAAGTGGAAGTTTAGGTTTGAAAAGTACGTGAAAATGAAAGATGCCATGATTTGGTAAAGTATTGTTAGAGGCCCTCAAGTTATCATGTATCAATGTGAGAATTTTGAAGAAGTTGCTGTGAAGCCCGTTAAACTGTATGATGATGCAGAATTTGAGAAAATTGAAGAGGATGGCAAGGCGATTGCTACCTTAACCATGACACTTTCACCCGAAATTGCCTTGGGGTTTAGAGAATTACAGTCTGCTAAGGTTTTCTGGGAAGCCCTGATTGAAGTGAACAAGGGTAATGGAAACATGAGGAGAAGCCGTCAAGATCTCTTGCGACTGAAGTTCAATATGTTTAACCATGTTCTGGGAGAATCTTTGGAAACACAACTGCAGAGATTCATATCTCTTGTGACTACGATGAGATCTGCTAATATTAATCTGACCGCTGCTAAAACAAACAATAAACTGGTCAATTCCCTGCCTCAAAGCTGGGATATGAATGTTGCGTTGATTAAGAAGACGGAGGATCTCAACAGGCTCAATTTATCAGAGGTCATGGCAATCATCAAGGCTTGTGACATGGATGACAAGCAACGTGCCATAAACCATGCAAACTCCTACAATGCAGCCGGCTATAGTGCTGCTTCTAACAAAGCACTCATCTCACAAGACAACTTCTCAATGTTTAAGGCTTCTCAAGGGCAGTACACTCCACAGTATCAACCTCAGAACAACTTCTCCATGTTTAATTCTTCTCAGGGTCAATTCTCTCAGGCATCACCACAACCAACTCCCGTATTCTTTGCTCAACCTGCTCAATCATCTGCTTCTGTTGTTAAGCCCCAGTCATCTGCTGTCTCTTCCAGTCAGATTCCTCCTATTTCAAAGAAGACTCAGGAAAACATCGTCTTAATGGAAGGGTTCATGAATTGCTACAATGCTTTGCTTGCTAGAGATATGGTTCAACCAGTTGTAGCTGCTGAGCTGGATCTAATTCATCCTGATGATATAGAGGAAATGGACATCTCCTGGCAAAATCGCCATGGCAGTGTTTCGTACAAAGAAATATACTAAGAGAAAAGGCAGAAACAACTGGAATGTGCCTGCAAATCAGAAGGTGGGATTTATCAGGAATACTCTGAGGTGCTACAACTGTCACGAGCCGGGTCACTTTGCTCGTGAATACACTAACCCAACTAAGGAAGGAAACAAAGAAAGGGCAATGGTTCCAGTGAGAAATGCAAGAGGAGAATGTGTAGCAAGCGTAGATAAAGGTGAGAGGGGTTTGGTAACTCAACAATTCTCTTGGAATGATCAGATGGCAGCTGTCAGCATCAATAATCAGGCTGCAAATTTTGCGTGAATTGAAGTCTCTGAAGAAGAGAATGTTGCTGAGGAACAAGTAAAGGATCTTCAATTTCCTTTCATGGCCTTTACTTCTTCCAGCTCATCCGAGGCAAGTTCCCCATTATGTTCTCAAGCTTGTCTTAATAAAATAGATGTTTATAAATCCCATAATAGTAACCTGCTTAGAGAAATAAAGGAATAAAATCTGAAAATTTTACTCTTAAAAAGAATGAAAAAGGTTTCAAAGATAAAATTGAGGCACATAAAAAAGATTTTTCTAAACTTCAATCTAATTTTAGCATAAAATGTGGTCACCACCTTGTTGCCAAACAGAAAATTGCTGAGCTAACTGCTGAACTGGAAGCCTCTAAGTTAGAGATTATAAATTTAACTAATAAATTTGAAAGAGCTGAACTAGACTTAAAAAATTCGAAGGCTCTAGTACTATTGTTAGATCCATGATTGAGAATAAATTATGGTGGAAAAATAAAACGCTGATGAGGGGATAAGGGTACAGTGTTGTACCCCCTCCATACAACGAGAATTACACTAGTCTTCCTCTTACCAAAGAGCAGGAAGAAAGAATAAAAACCATGAAATATGGTAAAAACAATGAGAATGGCAAAAATGCTCCTGGTTCAGTAAAAGCTACTGAGTCAATCTTAGTGGTGAATGATACTAATGTGTTTACTTCATGTGCAAATGAAGTAATCTTCGAGGATTGGATTGATGAGGATGATGATTTGCCTGTTTTGATTAATAAAGACTCTAATTCTCATATTTCTTTAAATTACATGCTTTGAATTCTATGACTTCAAATGATTATGCGGGCTCTATTTTTAAGAGCAAAGATAATTGTGTGGTTGATTCTTTAAAACTTTAAAATATGGTGACGTGTCTTTGAATAAATTTGATATAAATAAGAATCCTTATAAATATATATCACCTAAGTTTGTTAAAGAAGGAAGTTTAAGTGATCAAAATTGTGATAAACCAAGCAATAAGTCAGGTGGTAAATGCCAAGTAAAGCAAACTAGCTTACACAACAGGTCCAGACAAGGAGTTGACCACAATGAATTTCACATAAATCGTCAAACATGTTTTAATTGTGGCACTCCCGGTCGTATTGCTAGAAATTGTCCACACCGTCCATATGTCCCATATTATGGATACTATCAGAGGTATATGCCTCAAAATACCTATAAAAGAGAATCAAGGTATTATAAGGTAAATCCCTCTGACAGTGACTGGAAGAGAAACAAAGTTGGTGGTTTTAGTCCTCATCAGACCAAGCCTAACACGTTTCGGAAAAGTGATGGAAACTGTTCTTCGGTCTCAAGAACCAACTTGGTTTCTGGACCGAAACAACTTAGGAAGACAAAATCACATGTAACTCCCGCTCGCAAACAAGAGACTAAGCCATCCATTCATACAAACAACAGTAAATTTTCTAAAACTAGATATGAATGCTTGCCTAAATCTTTGGTGATCAAGCCATCAAATTCTATATTAGATAACGGAAGACATGTCATTGCAAACCGTGACAAGTTTAGATGAATCAGGTTCACCTAGTGTTACTATGGACCGGGTACCAAAAACTAACTGATCTCGCACATCGTGCAGGAACAACTATGGAGAAATATCATCGAACCTTGTTATGTTGATAGTGGTTGTTCTAGGCACATGACAGGAGACATCTCCCAACTACACGACATTCAAATCTTTAACTATGGGTATGTTTCCTTTGCGGGAGGAGAGAAAGGGAAGATTACGTAGAATGGTACTTTAAGTAATGGTGTTTTAAATTTCATCAAACTTAACATAAAGATGGAAGAACCCTCTTACTGAAATCCTTGAAGTTTCATCAAACTTACCTTCCACCAGTTCTGTTCCCGGGCATTCAGTTCTGATGAGAATTCAATGAGACCATCCAATTGACAATGTTGTAGGTCCTCTGAAAAAAAAGGCGTGTCCACTAGAAGTCAGACTGCACATATCAATAGCTGTTTGTTTTCCTGTTTCGTCTCTCAGATAGAGCATAAGTAAGTGGAAATGGCACTGCGGGAACCAAGCTGGGTGGATGCCATGCATGAGGAATTAAATCAGTTTTACAAGCTCAAAGTTTGGAGACTAGTCGAGCTGTCAGTTGGAAAGAAAGCGTCAGATAAAAGATGGGCTTTCTACAACAAGCAAGATGACACAGGGGTTATCATTCGAAACAAATCACGGCTCGTCGTTCGTGGTTTTTGTCAGGTTAAAGGATTAGACTACACTGAAATGTATGCCCCCGTGGCTCGACTTGAGGCCATTCAGATTTTTCTGGCATATGCCTCCTACATGGGATTCACGGTTTATCAGATGGATGTGAAGACAACGTTTTTGTACAGAGAAGTCAAGGAGGAGATTTATGTGGATCAGCCACCGGTGTTTGTTGACTCAACGAATCCAACTCATGTTTACAAGTTAGATAAAGCATTGTATGGTCTTCATCAAGCACCTCGTGCGTGGTATGCAACTTTGACGGATCACCTTCTGGGACATGGTTACAAGAGAGGAACCATTGATCAGACTCTGTTCCTTAAAACTGTTGGGAAAGATTTAATCTTGGTTCAGATATATGTGGATGACATCATCTTCAGGTCACCAGTACTGCACTATGTTCTGAATTTGAAGAAGTCATGAAAAAGAGATTTGAATGCAGCTCGTTGGTGAAAATGACAACGTTTCTAGGATTACAGGTTCGTCAAAGTTCGACGGGAATCTTGTTGCATCAAGGAAAGTACGTTGAAGACATGCTTGCAAAGTTCGAATTTCAAGATTTTAAAAGCGCATCAACTCCCATGCAGGAAAGACCTCTTATTTCTTCTGATCGTGAAGGGAATCCCGTAGATCAAACGTACTATCGGTCAATGATCGGATCCCTGATGTATCTCACCGCCAGTTGCCCTGACATCATGTTTGCTGTCTGTCAATGCGCACGTTTCCAGGCTAATCCTAAACTCTTTTATTTAAATGTTATTAAACGTATTTTGAGATATCTAAAAGGGCAATCGAAGCTAGGTCTTTAGTATCCCCAAAACACAAATTTTAACTTATATGCTTTTGCTGATAGCAATTATGGTTTAGATGATATTGACAGGATATCTACATCTGATGGTTGTCATTTCTTGGGTGATCGACTCAATTCATGGCAATGCAAGAAACAACAAATAGTGTCCACGTCCATTGCCGAGGCTGAATATGTTGATGCGTCAACTTGCAGCTATCAGGTCATCTGGATGCAACATCAATTGCTGCATTACGGTTTGGAATTTATTGACACCCTAATCTTTTGTGATAATGATGATGCTATTGCTATTGTTAAAATCCTGTTTAGCATTCAAACACCAAGCACTTTGACATTAAAATTCATTTTATTCGTGACTATTACGACCATAAATTGATTCATCTTGAGCAAGTTCACACCGATAATAATATGGCGGACTTATTTACAAAATCGGTCGAAACAGTCAGATTTAATGTGCCTGTGGGGTTTCTTAAAATGCTTTGTTTCAATGATTGAGTCTTTTTGAGGTTAAATTTATACATAAATATTTTTTCTTAAATTTTTTTGTTGCACAAATTTAGGGGGGGGGGGGGGGGGGGGACAAAAGTAAAAATTCAAAAGAGTATGTCTGTTTTATTTAAAAAAATCAAAATTAAAATTATTCCTTTTTACACTCTCGCTTAAAATTATGTCGGTTGCTCATGTTTGAAGGACTTATACTTGTATATGCTTGGTCCTGTCATCTACTAGTAGACATACAGGATGGCCATTCATATAAAGACTGAAAGCAACTGGGGCGATTGCGGTGTGTGTTTATTTTATTCTTTCGCTTAAAATTATGTTGGTTACTCAAAGCTTGAGGAACATGCATTTCTATATATGTTTGGTCCTGTTATCCACTTGTGGACATACGAGATAGCCATTTACCTGAAAACTAAGAGTGACAAGGGCAACTGAGTTTTAAAAAGTCTTCTGTAATTCCGTGGGAAGTGATATGATTATTTAGTTAACAACTGTTTAAGAAGCTTTTAATATTTTCAAATGAAAATTGATCCAACCATTGGAAAATGATAGTAAACTTGATTTTGTATGCATAACGTATGAAGTTACTAGGCTTAAAAGGCTTTAGAACAATCATTGATTTGCATGGTAGCTTTCCATGATGCGTAAAGGTTGAAGTGATATAAACTAAATATGTTAAACTTACTGTGGAGAGTCATTTTAAAGAAATGTGCATGTCTCCAGATATATCTCTCCGAATGATAGGCATAAAGTAATTACCCAATCATACACGAGCCCGTTAGTGTCTTGATATTCAAAATATTATGTCTTCGTTTTATAAAAAAAATAAAATATTAAAATGTTGTGTGAGTAATATATATATATATATATATATATATATAATAGTGTGTTGCTAAATTTCGTTTTTTAAAAGCTTAAAGGGTCAAACAAGAACTATATGGGTGGGACATTCAAATAAGTCATAAACACTCTGATTGTAAGGCATGTAAGTCCGGACGGCTTGTAAGTCCAACGTTCAACCTTAAAGCTTAAAATTCTTTTTTTGTTTATCTATAAAAATCTTTTGATCAAGCACTAGGGGGTAGGAGTCAAATTGGGGTGTTCTGGGCAAAACCAAATACGCTTTGAGAAGAGATAGGAGGCATCACAGGTCCATGAGTGATGTCCATCTAGGATTTATGCTAAATTGAACCTAATTCGTATCACTGATGCAATGAAAATCATGCTAAATTCATTATACCTACTATCAACCTGTCTCTTTATGTCATAATAATGCGGAACATGAATCATCGTGAAAGCTTCTTAATCAATATGATTCCATGTTCGGATATTTTCTTAAGAGGTAGCGTGTTTATCAAACTGAAATCTGATCGCAAATTTTTTAAATTACAAGGAGACCAAGTGATTAAATATTTGTATCTTTATTTATTTATTTGTATTATTTTATCTTTACCTCTTAATTACTCTTGTCGAAATGGATGCTATAAGGGATCGCTTCGTTTAAAACCATGGATCAAGCCCTCGTTGGGTATAGAAGTTGTTTATATCCCATATGGCCCATCAAAGGTCTGTTTGGACTTGATGAACTGATCTTGACTCATAAGCCGTTTTCGGCCCATTTTTAAAGGTTTTGAGATATAATAGGTTTAATTTGCATTTTTGCTTTCATATTTTTAAAACTCAAATAAAAAAATATAATAACCTCTCCAGCCAAAAACCCTTGGCATTCTGAATCTTCAAGTCTTTCAGTTCTTATTGTTCAAGTTCGTTTCGTGATCAACATTAATTAATAGGTAAACGAAAGTTTGATGAAGGGTTTCTTGGCTCATTGTGAATGATAACTGGACGGAGTTGACAGATTGTTGTTAATCACATTGTGACTTTTAATTAGAGTAAAGATTATGTCCATGAGTTTTAGGCTTAACATGTTGTGAGTAATTAAAATTGCAGGTGTTATCATAAATGGTGGTTTGGCGTTGTGGAGAAGATGACCCAGATTTCGAGGAGAAACCCAAAGGGTTTTCCTGGCCGAGATCTAAGTTTCTAGGGTTCTCGGGACGTTTGACCGAAAACATGTGGTCAAACAGAGAACTCTTGAGTTCATTTGAAATTTCAAGGGTTCTCGGTTGATTTGTTGACCGAGAACTTATACTGGGTAACCGAGAACTCTTGTTCTCGGTTGATTTAGATTTTGTTGGACAGATAACACAGCCTTTGGACCGGAAACCTATTATTTGGGCAGAAACACAACCTTGGACCGAAAACTTACTTAAATTGACATTAACTTACATTGAATGATTAATAATATCTAAAATGACACTTTTGGTCCCTGTTCTTTGGTCCATTTGATATTTGTTCTTATAATATTGAGTGATTGTTAAGTTAAGTGAATGCTCTATTAACTTGACTTGTTTGTTGCAGTCATGGCTGATCAAGCACCATTGAAGTTTGTAGATACTCACAATATTGATGGATGCTTATATGATCCACCCCTTGTACACAAAGAATTCGAGTCTATGATTGTGGGGCTTAACACGTGAAGGATTTCTCACGCTATATAAGAAACTATTGTTATTTGCAAAAAAATGGTGACAGAGTTCTAGAACAACGCCTCCATTAATCAACGGGGGTGCCGGGGGAGTCGTAACAATTTACTCCAAGATTCAAAAGAGGCCTGTCGTTATTTCAGAGGCCATCGTTCGTGAAGTTTTACTGTTCGGAGATCAAACCGACTATCCAACTGAGTATCCCGTTGATGCCGTTGCTGAAGTTGCACTAAGAATGGGATATGATCTTACCCTCCAGCTATCAAGAAACTTTTTCATCCTTACTCGAGGTTCTTGATTCACACGCTTTTCACATGTGTCTTAGGACAAAAAGGGGGGTCAGACGAGATTAACCACATCCAGATGTCGGCTGTGGTTGCTCTGGTCATGGACTGGAATTACAATTACTCAAAGTTTGTGTTCGATGAGATGATGTGAAACTCAAAGGTAAGAAGAAGGAGATGTTATGATGTACCCGAGGTTTCTACAGATGATTTTTGACTCACACTACCCTGATCTTGTCAAATCTGTAGAAACTCTCGATCTTAAAGCCATGGGTCCCAACACAGTTGGGCTAATGAAGCAATCTCTAAAGGGAGCGAAAGTCATATACAAAGGCCTTCACGAACTTGTTAAGTTTGGGAAGTTTGCTGAAATTGAGGCTACTCCTGCTTGTGCCAGTGCCTCTATTGCTGACGAGCATGTGAGACCTGCTCAGAGGTTCACTACTTCATGTGAAACCATTTCCGATGATGATGAACCAGAAAGTACTCCACTACAACACATGAAGATTGAAAACCAAGAAGGACATGTAATACCTACTACTGATCTGTTGAAAGACTTCAAGATGTTTAAAGATCAGCTCTAGTCGACTGCATTAAAAGCTCCTCAATCAGCCACTGCGGCCCAAGACGAAGATCTTCTTGAAAAACCAGCCACTGATCTCATTCCACGAAAACGAAGAAAGAAAGATCTGAGATCGGGTGAGCTGGTTCTTGAAACTATACCAACGAGCCAACAACAAGAACATGAGTCGGAATATACTGAGACTCATGTTGATATAAGTCCATTAGCTGCTAAACCTCAGACTCAAGAATAGATCTTTGATGATATTTCTCATGAGTTCGAGTTTGAGGCTAATATTCAATCTTCTGACGAGCCATCGGTATCATCCAACCCGATTGGTTAATCAAGTTCCAGTGCTGCTGATAAGATTGCTCACATTCTTGCTATGCAAGATATTCTTTTGCAATATAAGTGCAAGGGGATCACCCTTGATGCTGAACCCGTTGGTGTACAGTCCTTACAACGACGAGTCTTTGAACTTGAACAAGATTCGGTTTTGAAGGATGTACGCATCCAAGAACTTGATGCTAGCAACACTGATAAAGATATGAAAATAAATGAGCTTCAAGCCAACATGGGTGGTCTCACCTCGATGTATCTGGACCTCCAACAAAAGCTTATTCAAAAGTTTGGAGATGAATTAAAAAGTGGAGAGGAAGTTACTTCGAAGACACCTACTGATAGTCAAGGTGGCAGTTCCAGTGCGCGTTCTGCTTCTAACTTTGATGCATCTGATGCACTGGAACAATACCTTGCTGCCCATACAAAGACAGCCGAACAATCTGAAAGGCTTCGAAAGAAGATTCTCGTTATGAAGAATTCCAATCAGAACGTGGAATCTTCTGATCACCCAGACAAGTTTCTTGTTGAATTCAAGAAGAGATTTTCAGATAAGTATGGTGATCGATCGGGTGTCATGTCATGGGTTTTGATGTTGATAAAGCAATGTGGTGGGTAAAAAGGAGGTCTGAGACTACCGAGTACTACAGGAAAATGAAGGACTTTGGATCCTGGACGAGGGTAGATCTCAGCGACCTTATCAATGCTCCGTTTCACAACCCCGACAATGACAAGAGGGCCATAGACTTCTGGAACTTCTTGAGGAGTCAAGTTGATCGAGGATTCCCGAACATGACTACTGCCGAGTCATTCTTAAAGAAAGAAAAAGGGGTTCGAGATCCGAATACGGGAAAGAAGATGGTCAACTTAATGTGGCCTGCAACCAAGAAGGTAACTCACATTCCCTTGTCAACTAAAATTCCAGACGGGATGAGATAAAGGTCTGGACGTATGACGTGGAAATGGCTACGGTCGTCATCTGTCTACGAAAGGAAAAATTTAGATTTTTTGACCCACGTGACCTGCTGGAGTTTGGTGAAAAAGACATCAAGACTCTTAGCACTTTTCAGATTATGGCTGAACCATTTTTCGAACTTGCTGCTGATGAATATACAAGGATGGTGGGGTTGATAGTCGGAACATGTCTATGGGCTGGCGCATACAAGAAAGCAGACATAAATACTCTTGAGCATGATTGAAGATGAAGATAAAAACCAAGGGGGAGATTGTTGGGCTAGATTTAGTTTGGTTTGTACTTTGTAGCATAATAAAAGAGCTATATCTATTCTTTATAGCATACTAACCTATTCATTTGTCTCTAACAAAGAAATTGCTGCCATGGACGAAACAAAGGAGAATTCAAAAGAATTGTCAGGCATCAATTTTACATCTATACTATATAATAACATATTTAGGTTTGATAAAACAAATATGAGAGAACAAATATTTTTTTTTCAGTGCTCAAACCTGTTGCAGCAAATGTGACATTTAAAGATGAGAAGAGATAAGAAATTCACCAGGTTGTTGTTGTTGTGCTATTTATAGTTTGGTTTGTACTTTGTTTTGGGCTTGTATTTAAACCGAGATCTCTTGGATCTCTTGGGTTTGTGTTGGGCTAGGGTGTAGTGCCTATATATACAATGTATTTAGGTTATTGTGAGGTTGGCCGTTCATAACGTTGTTGAACGAGATATCGGTGTAATTTAGTGCTTAAGCACCAGACGTAATATACGTGTGTTTTGAAGCATCTTGTGTGTGTTCGTTGTGTTTTTGGTTGTTTCCTTTGAATCATCTCTTGTTATTTTCTGCATAACAACGAGAATGTTTGATATCATGTTGAAAGATCCGTATAAAGGATTTAAAGTTGTAGCATTCAAACAAGAAGTTACTAATACTGATTGGGATGAAGAATGGTGGTTGAACCATGTAGATGAGGTAATAGAGAAGTGTAAGGCATATAACTAAAAGTTATCTTATCAAAATGTAAGCAGTTGACACGAGGATGTTTAGTTTTAAATCGTTACATTTATGACTTATGTTTTCTTATTCATGTGTTGGTTTATTGCATTGAAGCGATGTTTATGACTTATGTATTTTCTTATTCATGTTTATGTTTTTTTTACTTAATTGAGTTATGAAATGCTTATGAAATTGATCAGCCACACCATTGTTACAAATAAGGATACTAACAAAAGTATTATACAATATATTTCGAGAGGGTTGATAAACCAACAAAAAACGAGCATCATTAGGGTTGCTGTGGCATCGGTGGGTTCTGTACTTGTATATAAAGAAATATTTGTATGGTTTCATGGTTATGAGTGTGGTAGACCCTAATAATGTTTGTGAAAGGAGGGTGGCAGGCCCTAATAATATCTGTGAAAGGAGGATGGGAGGCGCTAATAATATTTGTGAAAGAAGGGTGGCAGACCCTAATAGTATCTGTGAGGTTATAGGGAGAAAGGCTATTGAAAACATTTAAGTATGTAAGTAAAAGTAAGTTAAAATATGAAAGTATGAGAGTAAGAAAGAATGAAACTATGAAGGTATGGACATATGCATGTACGAAAGAAAGTAAGTAGGTTAAGTATGTAGTATGTGTCATCGAATATGTACATGTAATGATGTGAATTTAATGTATGTTGCCCGATTAACAAAGACTCACTAAACGTAGCTGACTTTTAGTATGCACGCAGGTAAATAGATTAAAGGAGTTGGCTTGAGGATGGCACATGGTATGGACTGAGCGGCTGGCATCTAAAGAATGAAGACATGATGTTTTGTTTATGATGTTTTAAGTTAAGACAATTTGAAGGTTTTAAACAAGAATGTGATGATTATATAATATATGATTGAAGTTTAATGTTTCCGTGAAAGTTTTAATTCACTATAATATTTAGAACTATATGTAGGTTCCCAGCCGGATCTACACGAGATATCTCGTTCTACGTAGGTGCGGAATCCCTACATAAGACGTTACGAGCGTAGAAGACGATACGATCGAACACACGTTACAATAAACACAAACACGTTGTATTGCAACCGGAAACACGTGATACAATGATCACTTATTACACAAACTCTCTGACTCGTAAACTCGAATAACTGATTAACTTCCAATACTGCCGTAACCTAGCTGATTATAAAGGCGACAACTTCGCCTGGCATGTTCAGGCGAAGTTGTCCCTAACTTCGCTTAGTTCACAAGTTCGCGTGTATCAGCGAACTTGTGAGCTAACTTCGCTTACATACAAAAACACAAATCTAACAAACTCGATTACAGACACTTGACACTGAACTACTGACATCATGTACCAACAGACTCCCCCTTGGCACTAGCTTCATATCTTTATTTTCAAACACGTGTCTTTTAATCTTCAAAAATCTTGAATCTTCATCTTTAAGCATGAACTTTTTCACGTACACAAACTGATACAATTCTTTGATATTTCTTCGCTTCGTCTTTCCAAGCAGGAATATAAAATATCTTCTTCTCATTCAGCACATGCAGATCAGCTTGCGACAAGTTCACTAGATGCATCGGATCATATACTCTCAGCAGCTCTTGTTCATCTTCGTCTTCCATTACTGCTTCAGCTGTCTCACAATCTACATACCACCACTTCAGATTCTTCAGCACATCCTTGGGGATCTGTTTCATCGGCACCTCTTTTAGACACCGGATCGGCTTATACTTCATAATCATCCAAGGTTTGCCATCTGCTCTCATCCCTCTATCTTTGTCTTCGATGAGTTTTCCCTTTTGTGGTTTCAACAGCTCGAACTTCTTTTCCTTTATACTCTCCTTCCATACTATCTTCCCGATGACTCTAGCCATATTATCATCACTTCGATTTATCAATCCCAATCTGGCTAAGTCTTTCACTTCACACTCAGGCAATGTATTCAACGATCTCAGCAGCCTTTTGAAGTACTGAACACCATCATATCTCTTAATCACAAAGAGCCTCAACTGCTCATCATATATCTAGCATATAATCCCCTTTCTCGCTTCAGCATAGCCTCTAATGTTTTAACTCTTCTTAAACATAGTAGGGACCACCGGTTTCTTCGTTTTTACAAACCATTTAGCATAGCCTTCTTTCCATCTTGGCTGCTCTTCCCATTCCGTCTCATCATTTCCAATCTCTTTACCCATATCTGGCTTATCAACTTCTGGTATCTCATGCTCCACATTCTCTTCTACAATCTCTCCCTCTTCAATATCATTATCAATCACTATCTCTGCACCAATCTTCTCTATCTCATCCCCCGGTAATACATCATCATCACCTACAAATTCATCATTCATCTCCTCAACGTCCACTACCACCACATCATCACCACCAGCTGCACTTGTCGACTCCCCCTGAGTTGTGGAAGTCCCAAGAGCTTGTTCAGTTCTTGGCAACTCTCCACCTGCACCTTTCGATGCATTGGGATCATCGTCTCTATCATTGCGCTTCTTCGTCCTCAACTCATCGCCTTTACAGCTCGTCTCCCCCTGAGATGACAAGAACTCCTTCAAAGCATCTATGATTTTACCATGTTCTACCAGCAGGGACGACTGCATCTGATTCTCAGCAACTAGGCGTTGAATAGCCTGGGTCTGGATAAGATTAATCCTTGACTGTTCTGCCACGACCCGTTCAAGTGCTGCTATTCGTTCAGAGTCTAATAAGGTTGCATCGAAATCAAACCTCAGATGTGAGATATCTTGAGTATACTGAGGAGGGATTTCCGATGTAACCGGGACCTCAGAAGTAGGCATAGACGTAACCGCAGGTGGTATCGTCACCGATAACCCTGCAGTGGCCACAACCGTCGACTCAATAAATCGTGCCACGACCTCCGTTGGAGTAAGAGTTGGAGGTGGCAACGATACAATCTCCGGAGCCGATAGTTGGAATGTAGTTGGTGGGAGGCCAAAGGCAGATGAGGTAGCCACCACGGGAACATCCGTGGCGCTTGGCCTTGTGACCTGTAATGATGAAAGGACCATTGTCATACCGGACAGTGCGGGTGGGGTGAAACGTACCACCCTCGAGCTCTCACCAGCTCCCGATCCTGCACCTGCCCGTTCCCTTCTTGATCTCCGAATCAACTGATTTACCTCTTCTTCATAGTCTGATTCGCTGTCATCATCAGTTCTCTTTCTTTTCCCTTGAACCCGTTCTTGGTTAACTAGAATTCGTCTCGCTACAGCCACATCATCTTCTGAATCAGAGTCAGCCACCGTTGTAGCTGCCCTAGTGACATTCACACTCGACACCCTCTCAACCGAGACTTGCACATTCTCTTCAGGGTCCACCCTCTCCATGTCAAAGAATCCTTGACCGCCAAACTCTGCGTCAAGATCTACGTTCTCCTCCGGTGACACAACAGGAGCAGCAGGTATAGCTTGTGGTGCTCCTGCCTGTTGTGGTGCCGGGTCCCGAAACTCGTCCCCACGAGCAGGCACATACTCCGGTTGATCAAGTACCCAAATAGTGGAGTATGCCGAGGACGGAGCTCAGGTTTGCTCCTCGCACTGGAGGATCTGAATTGGGCGAAGATCCTTTTGCTCACACTTTCAACGTATCTGATCGGGCGGCGCTGAGGTAGCGTTGGAGCAACATGATTCAAGATCATTTGGAGGAATCTTGGATACATGATAAATCTCTCACGCGCCACCGCTCTTCTTTGTCGATCAATCTCGTAGAAGACCATCTGACTAAAGCTGTAACGCTTATTATAAGTCAGAGCAGTCATCGCCGACTGCATGGTCGCGCCCATGCCATCAGTGCCCGCCTTTCTCCCTGACATGCAAACTATCATGACATGCATGAGAAAGCGCCACTGGTCAAGCAAAAACCCCTTCCTTGTCTGAGTATCTCCCAAGGGACCAGAGTATCCCATCCTCAGAAACGCTCCATCACGGAAAGGAGCCACAAAATCTGTCGGGTCATCCCTCGTCTCATCTCCAAATCGTAAAGCCGCCCGGATCTGTTCAGATGAGAACTGAACAATGTGATTGTTGACTGTTGCTCGCATCACCGGGGGCTCGACCCTACAGTCATATTCCACAGTGTGCCAAAAATCCTCAATGTTTGGCAAGGATATTGGCAGTGTTGTCGTAATCGCGTGGAATATACGCGAGCGTAGTAAGAATGTGATGATTTCGCGGAAATCATCAACTCCGCTCGCCTCCGGGTCTAATGTTATGTACATGTTATGACCCGGGAAGAACTGTCTATGGTTATCACCACCGTCATCACCGCCTGTACCACCTACAGCAGCCATATCTGCATCAAACAGACTAAGTTAGATAAACGTCAAAGCAAATCACAAGTTCGCCTGTTACCATGAGCGAAGTTGTGATTTATTCTGTATAGGCGAAGTTAGAGGTGGGGCGAAGTTGGGAACAACTTCGCCTCAACTTGAACTTCGCTTAATAAATGTTAAATGAAAAGGGCCAGGCGAAGTTAATGATAACTTCGCCTAACCACAACTTCGTCTCATAAACTGTTAATTAATTAATTGTCAGGCGAAGTTAATGTTGGAATTACGTATGCCCGAGACACATACTTATACTAATGTGGCTAACTGTGTTTGATCCAAGTCGGGTCATACCCAATAACAAGCTAGACAACACCAAATGTATTCTTTAATGATTTGATCATTTAAACGAATACCGAACACTACGCGTTTAGAAAATTGGTTTTCTAAACAAACACACTTGAGGATTTAAATAAATTATCTGGATAATTTGTTTATATAAATTAATTATTTAATTGGTTAAATAATTATGTAAATGCATGTACATTTTATAAAATGGTTTTATAAAATGAAAGGAGATAGTTTTAATTGTTAAAACAAAACAACAAAAAAAAAAAATAATAATAATAATAACAATAACAAAACCGGCCACCCCATGTGGGTGGTGGTTTTTGGTCCAATCAAAACTTCCTTGGTTGGTTGACCACTTTATTATTTTACTCCATCCTCCAAGACATGCATTCATGCCTTTCAATTTTGAATTTCCAAGTGCAAAAATATCAAACTCTCTCTCTCTTTTCCCTCTCCAAACTCACGGCCAAATAGGGGCTGTTTTGGGAGTGAATTTTGAGCTTGACCAAGTGTTCATAAATCCTAGCAATCACTTGGTGTTGTTGCAAAAGCTTGGGGTATCAAAAGCTTGAGGTTTTCTTCTTTGGAGGCTAGCCATTCAAAGACATCATCATCTTCATCCACTTACTTGTTATTCTAAAGGTAGAAGAAGGTATATTTTATATTTGTGAGCATTTTAGTTCTTGTAATATTGATCCTTGGCTTTGGGTTTTAGTTTTAACATAATGGTATGTTCATTAACAAGTTTTAAGATATAAGCTTCCGTTGCGTTTTTCATGTTAAATGGTTAACTTGAACTTTGATAAACTTGTATAAAACCCAACAATGGCATCAAGAGCCGGTTACAAGGACTTATGCTCCTTGCATGTTCATAAATTTCGGGTTTTTTTTTCATGGGTGAAAAAGGGGTCCGAAATTTTGGTGGATTTAACCCCCATGGTTTTGTAAGATCTTGACATGCATGGAAAGATCTTAGGAAACCATTATTAACATTTGCATGTTGAAAATTGTAAAATTTTGGGGGGGGGTTTGGGCCGTAGCCTCTTGGGGGGGGGGGGGGCCGATTCCTTTGATGTTTTTGGGCAATGGTTGCTTAGGTTGCATGCTTAGAACATTTGGTATGTTTGGATGTGTCATAACCGAAACCGAGACCTTGGATGTGTTGATTGTTGTTATGTGTATGTTGGTTATATTTATTATTCAATATGGTTGTAATAATTCATATTTTAGGCTTGTGTAATTTATTTATTCATAAGTTGGTATGTAATAAATAGATTAGTTGCATTTTCTTTGTTTTAGAAAAATATGTATTAGGATACATTTTGTAAAAATTGAAGATGCAAGAATTGGTGGAATTGGGCCTTGGACCAAATTTTGGGCTTGTTGGGCCTCACCGGCCCATCATGGGATTCAAGCCCATTAGGCCCATAAATTTCACTCTTGGGCCCAAGAAGACTTTTGGAAGTTTGGAGCCCATTTACAAGCCCAACAAGAACACAACAACTTGGAAAGGATACTTGAAGCATTTGGATGCAAGATCAAGTGGGAGTCAACATTCCATCCTTGTGTCATGTTTTGTCCCTTAGGTGAGACTTATGACCTATACTTGTTTCGGCTAACAAGTATGGTCAAACTTAGCGGTTCTCGGTTATGACTATATTTTGCATGTATGCTTGGTTGTTTGTTTTACTTTATGTAATGTGTGGTTGATAGATATTAGGATATCCAAACCGTCACATAGGAACGACAACTAGCATAAAACGGGTTCTATATATATTTGGTAATATCGCGTCAATTAGTTAATAAAATGGGTTTATTAAAACTAAGCGATTACTCACATATAATAAAATTGGTTTTATTATAACTTGAACCTTGAAAATTGGTTTTCAAAATCGCCATATTACTAAATGCATGTTAGGATATGGCATAATGTTTTTCAAACTAGAATATTGGAAAACTTAAAATCCCTTTTTCATATTAACCAAGGAAACAAGTCTAACACCATCCTTTTGTATAAACACTTAACGTATTAGGAAACTTTTAATGGGATATAGGTCACCTAACCATTTTAAGCAAACTAATATACTTAGGGTAATATTAACATATTTGTGGGATAAAGGTCACCTAACCACTTATATGTTAATCTTACATGTTTTTACAAGTAGGACGACTTGAATTGGAAACCATGTGATAAAGATCACCTAAGCATGGGGTCCAATGGTGTTGATGGGATAAACATGCCAACACGAAATAAGGATTTCGAATGGTCCCATACCTCTAGAAGTTGCAAAAGGTTGCAATCGTCAAGGTTGACTACCTTGTTAAATCAAATAACGGGATAAAGGTCACCTAACCGAAATTTGATTTATCGTTGGATTCTAGAATTTAATTATTATTTTAAAATTTGTAATAAAAGGGTATTAATAATTAAATTGTTTATAATACTAAAATAGAACTTTGTTAAATTTTGTAGATGGCCGCTAACAATGCAAACACCTCTACCCATAACACCCGTAACCTATCCTTAAGAACCATCCTTGAAAAGGATCGTCTAAACCATAATAACTTTATGGATTGGTATCGCAACTTGAGAATAGTTCTCAAGCAAGAAGAGATATCATATGTCTTAGACGATCCCATTCCCGACGAGCCTAACGTGGAAGATGAGGAGGCTTATAATGATTGGGTTAACTACACCAAAGATTCGATACAAGCCTCTTGCCTCATGTTAGCAACTATGATTCCCGAAATCCAAAAGGATTTCGAGCATCATGGGGCATACGACATGATAACTCAATTGAAGGAAATGTTCCTTCAACAAGCTAGAGCGGAACGTTTCGAAACGGTTCGAGCGTTTCATGCATGTCGTATGGAGGAAACCCAAAGCGTCTCATCTTATGTCCTAAAGATGAAAAGCTACATTGAAAAGCTTAATAGGTTGAATTGTCCCGTGTCTAATGAGTTGGCTACGGATTTGATCCTCAACTCATTGACCAAAAGGTTTGAAACTTTTGTCATGAATTATAACATGAATGGATGGGACAAAAGCATTGGTGAGCTTCACGCAATGCTAAGAACGGCCGAAGCGGGAATGGGTAAAAAAGTTTTACCCGTTCTAACTATCAATGAAGGCAAAAGGGGACATAACTCCAACCCCAAAGCAAATGTTGCTAAGGGCAAGGGCCACGTTCAAGGAAAGGGAAAGAGGAAAGCCATCACGCCCTACAAACCGAAGGAAAAGAAGCAAAAGGTTGCGACGCAAGATCCATGCTTTGAGTGTGGAGAGATAGGTCATTGGAAAAGAAATTGTCCGACCTATCTCAAAGCGTTAAAAGATAAGAGGGATGCGGAGCATACCTCAGGTATTATCTTTACTATATATGTTGAACTAAATGTTATTTCTTCAAATACATGGGTACTTGATACCGGATGTGGAACTCACATTTGCAATTTGTTGCAGGGGTTCAAAAGAAGTAAGCAACTCAACAAAGGGGACATTAGTCTCTTTATGGGCAATGGAGCAAGAGTTGAAGTCCAAGCTCAAGGAGACTACATGTTAAAGCTTCCAAGTGGTTTGGAAGTAATTTTGAAAAATGTTTTGTATGCTCCTAAGTTAAGGAGAAACATTATTTCCGTGTCCCTTTTAAAACAATGTGGCTTTGATTTTAAATTTATGGATTATGATATTCATGTTTTGATGAATGGCATATTTTATTTTAAAGCTATACCCATGAATGGTATATATGAAATAGATCAAAGTGGTATGTCACATAGTAGTTCAATATATAATGTCAACACCAAGAAACTCAAGAAGGACTTGGGTGATCCCTATCTTTGGCATTGTCGCCTTGGACATATAAACAAGAATCGCATGCAAACTCTTCGCAAGAGTGGTATTCTAGAAACCAATGAGTTTGATTCATTTGATGTATGTGAATCTTGTTTACAAGGCAAAATGACAAAGCAACCCTTTAATAAAACTTTTGAAAGGTCAAAAGAATTATTGGGTATCATACATTCGGATGTATGTGGTCCTTTTAGACCAATGACTAGGAATGGTGAAAGATACTTCATTACCTTTATTGACGATTATAGTCGATATGGTTATGTGTACTTAATGAAACACAAAGATGAAGCTTTTGAAATGTTCAAAGACTTCAAAGCTGAAGTAGAAAGACAACTCAAAACCACAATCAAAGTACTTCGTAGTGATAGAGGAGGTGAATACCTAAGTGGTATTTTTCAAGATCATCTTAAGAGTTGTGGAATTATTTCACAACTTACTCCACCTGGAACACCACAACATAATGGTGTGTCTGAAAGGAGAAATCGTACCCTATTAGATATGGTTCGATCAATGATGGCTAGAAGCACTTTACCTCTATCATTTTG
The DNA here is from genome assembly GCF_021521415.1 of Bidens hawaiensis. Lineage (NCBI taxonomy): Eukaryota > Viridiplantae > Streptophyta > Magnoliopsida > Asterales > Asteraceae > Bidens > Bidens hawaiensis. The sequence goes on from NW_027499347.1 coordinate 89,498, forward strand.
GGGCTATGCTTTACTTTCCGCTGTTCGCATATTGAATATGGCTCCAACCAAGAAAGTGGAGAAGACACCTTTCGAAATATGGCATGGAAAGGCTCCATCGCTATCATTCTTAAAAGTTTGGGGTTGTGAAACTTATGTAAAGCAATACACCCCAAACAAGTTAGAAGTCCGATCCACTAAGTGTATCTTTATTGGTTACCCTAAAGATGATATAGGATATTACTTTTACGATCCTAGTGAGCAAAATGTTATTATTGCTCGAAAGGGTAAGTTCTTGGAAACTAAGTTCCTTAAGGAAGGAACTAATAGTAGAACAGTGAAATTTGATGAGGATCAAGAATCACAAGATGATACACAATTGGTTGATACTAGCACTCAACAAGAGGTTGTTGAAAGTGATCAAGTGGTTGATCAAAACACACAAAACGTTCGCAGATTTGGTAGAGTTAGCAATCCACCCGAAAGATATGGATTTTTTGTAGAAGGTTGCTACGTGGTAGATTCGGATGAACCAACCACATACCGTGATGCAATGTCCAAGAATGATTGTGACAAATGGCTTGAAGCCATGAACGTTGAGATGCAATCCATGTATGACAACCAAGTTTGGGAATTGGTTGAACCACCACTCAACTCCAAAGCTGTTGGAAGTAAGTGGGTTTTCAAAAGAAAAACGGATATGCATGGAAACTTGGATACTTATAAAGCAAGACTTGTAGCTAAAGGTTTCACTCAAACTCAAGGGGTTGATTATGATGAAACTTTTTCGCCTGTGGCAATGCTAAAGTCTATTAGGATATTATTTGCCATAGCCGCACATTATGATTATGAAATTTGGCAAATGGATGTCAAGACCGCTTTCCTAAATGGATATCTTGAGGAAGATGTCTATATGGTTCAGCCTGAGGGTTTTGTCGATCCGAAACATCCTAAAAAAGTATGCAAGTTAAAGAAATCAATCTATGGATTGAAACAAGCATCTAGAACTTGGAATCATCGTTTTGATGAAGAAATCAAAAATTTTGGGTTCATCAAGAACGCTGATGAGGCTTGTGTGTATAAGAAAGCTAGTGGGAGTGTAATTACCTTCTTAGTATTGTATGTCGATGACATTCTACTATTTGGAAATGACATTCCAACCATGGAAAGCGTTAAAGCTTGGCTTGGAAGTAAATTTTCTATCAAGGATCTTGGTGAAGCAGCCTATATTTTGGGAATAAAGATCTATAGGGATAGGTCAAGGCGCTTGATAGGTTTGAACCAAAGTACATACATTGATAAAATCTTGAAAAGGTTCAAGATGGAAAACTCCAAGAAAGGTTTTGTACCTATTCAAAGAGGGACCATATTGAGTTCAGCTCAATGTCCAAGCTCAAAGGATGAGCAAGACATGATGAAACAAATCCCATATGCTTCTGCTATAGGATCCATCATGTATGCGATGATATGTACTAGACCGGATGTGTCATGCGCTTTGAGCATAACAAGCAGATACCAACAGAATCCAGGAGACAGTCATTGGATGGCTGTTAAGAACATATTGAAATACCTTAGGAGGACTAAGGATATGTTTCTGATATATGGATCTGGTGAGGAGGAACTCGCTATAAAAGGTTACACGGATGCGAGCTTCCAAACTGATCGAGATGATTCTCGATCACAATCTGGGTATGTGTTCACTCTTAATGGAGGAGCTGTCTCTTGGAAGAGCTCAAAACAGGAAGTGGTAGCATTGTCCACTACAGAATCAGAATACATCGCCGCTTCATTGGCAGCTCAAGAAGCTGCATGGTTGAAGAAATTCATTACCGATCTAGGGGTGGTCTCTACCATTCAAGACCCCCTAGAAATCTTTTGTGACAACGAGGGTGCGATTGCTCAAATCAAGGAACCTCGTTCGCACCAAAAGACAAGGCACATAGAGCGGAGATTCAACTACATAAGGGATGAAGTTGAAAAGGGAAAGATATGTATTCGCAAAGTTGGAACTGATCAAAATCTTGCGGACCCATTCACGAAGCTCCTAGAAAGACCGAAACATGAGCGTCATGCGAGTGGCTTAGGACTTCGATATTCTAGTAATTGGATTTGATCTATTTTGTATTAAAGTTTAAAAGACTTTTGTAATTTAACTCTTTTATATGATTATGGAATCTTGAGTTAAATTCTAATTTTGCATGTTTAATCCATGAATAAGTTATCTTATTCTAAAAGTCCGTAGTCGATCACATTTGTGGGAACAAATATGAAGCAAGACTATTATGAACTAGGATTGGTGGATATTCATAAAGGGTGAATATGGAGCATAGGTTTGCTGCCAAAGTTCATAGATATTTGTGGGATACAAATATTGGACTGACCCGCTCTCAATATTACTACATGGAGTCGATTGACCTGATCATTAGTAATTTTGAGTAAAGGAGAATTTCATATTATCCTTAGACCTGAGATGTATATTGGGTCTTGATTTTCACCGAGTATTACACTTTGACTCTCCCCTTCGCTATTCGTAAAAGATGGTACATAAGGATGAGCTCAGGTGGAGTATAAAGTGATAGTGAGAGGCGTATACAGTCAAGATGGAATTTGTTCCTCTTATGTGTTGAGAGTTTAGATGTCTAAGGCCTGATAAAGTTGAATTGAAAAGAGAATGATCACCTATGTCTCTTAGATTCAACATGACATCTAGTAACAAAGGGATATAATGATAGATTCACCTAAATCATATCAAGTAAGGGACTTGAAGGCATGATGTTATTGAATGGCACTTCGTCAAACACATTAGGGGTGGTGAACTGTTGTTAGGCGGTATTCACCACTTGCATTAATTTTCTATGTATCTCGTGCAAGTGGGAGATTGTTGGAATTACGTATGCCCGAGACACATACTTATACTAATGTGGCTAACTGTGTTTGATCCAAGTCGGGTCATACCCAATAACAAGCTAGACAACACCAAATGTATTCTTTAATGATTTGATCATTTAAACGAATACCGAACACTACGCGTTTAGAAAATTGGTTTTCTAAACAAACACACTTGAGGATTTAAATAAATTATCTGGATAATTTGTTTATATAAATTAATTATTTAATTGGTTAAATAATTATGTAAATGCATGTACATTTTATAAAATGGTTTTATAAAATGAAAGGAGATAGTTTTAATTGTTAAAACAAAACAACAAAAAAAAAATAATAATAATAATAACAATAACAAAACCGGCCACCCCATGTGGGTGGTGGTTTTTGGTCCAATCAAAACTTCCTTGGTTGGTTGACCACTTTATTATTTTACTCCATCCTCCAAGACATGCATTCATGCCTTTCAATTTTGAATTTCCAAGTGCAAAAATATCAAACTCTCTCTCTCTTTTCCCTCTCCAAACTCACGGCCAAATAGGGGCTGTTTTGGGAGTGAATTTTGAGCTTGACCAAGTGTTCATAAATCCTAGCAATCACTTGGTGTTGTTGCAAAAGCTTGGGGTATCAAAAGCTTGAGGTTTTCTTCTTTGGAGGCTAGCCATTCAAAGACATCATCATCTTCATCCACTTACTTGTTATTCTAAAGGTAGAAGAAGGTATATTTTATATTTGTGAGCATTTTAGTTCTTGTAATATTGATCCTTGGCTTTGGGTTTTAGTTTTAACATAATGGTATGTTCATTAACAAGTTTTAAGATATAAGCTTCCGTTGCGTTTTTCATGTTAAATGGTTAACTTGAACTTTGATAAACTTGTATAAAACCCAACAGTTAAACCTCAGGCGAAGTTAAGAATAACTTCGCCTAAACTGTAACTTCGCCGAATATGAATCGGCAACAGTTTAGTCTGTCAATTCGACGTGTAGTTGGTGAATTTGGAGATTGCGGATCTCGTAACACATGATTTTAAGACGATTTAGACGATTAAGTCGATTACGACCACGTAATAACAAGTTTAAAATCGGATGTTAAGGTTTCGAAGGTCCGAGGTCACGAAACGGGTCGATACTACCTCTGAATAACATCAATTGTTAGTGAATGTACAATCTATCAACACTACACACCTTTAATCGGATTGAAATTGAGAATGAAAACACAGATTGGATCAGTATGCAACTTCGCTTAGGGTTAACAGATTAAGTTCGCTGGGTTTCAGGAAGAAAAGTTCGCTGGTTTAGAAATAATGAACCGTTTGACCTTAAAACTTCTTTATATAGGGTCAGAGTTATACCGGCGAAGTTATGGATAACTTCGCCTATGGCAGGCGAAGTTATGGATAACTTCGCTGATATTAAATTTTACAAAACAAACCCCTATAATTTGAACAATTTGCAATTAAGTTTGAAAACATCCTTTAAAGAGTTAAATGATACGATCAAGACCAAGTAACCAGGTATAAAATCATACAACTACATAAGTAGAATAAAACTTAGAATTATAAAGTACACGGGATCAAATTTCAGTCTCGATAGGGACTACCATGTTTTAGAAAAGATCCGAACAGGAATCATACTAATTAAGTGACTGTCACACAGATCCGTGTTCAGCTGTATTTTGACCTAAAGAAACAGGTTGTAAGCAGGTAAAAGACTTAAAATGGTTTTCATCATTTCTGTGATACGGGTTAGGTTCAATTAAGCTCAAAACTTAAGTGGGCAACAACTCAGAGATTATGATTCCTCCTATCTATTCTCAAAGCGTATTTGGCTTTCCCCAAGTCACCCCGAATTGACCTCGACCCGTAGTGTCTGATTAAATAGTAATTCCTCTTCGATCTTCAGACTCTTCTTCCCGTTTTCTTTCTTACATCATGATTGAGAAGTATTAATTTATGAACTCTAGAATATCTCAATAACTCACAAATTTTTTTTTTTTAATAAGCATTTACACAAACTTCAGAGTAGTAAACAACTGCAAGTCCCGAATCTGGATCACTGCAGTTTCTTGACACACTATCTTCACGGGAATCAGAACACTCACGGGCTCGTGTATGACTGGGTAATCGCTTTTCTGCCTATCATTCGGAAAGGTATATATGGAGACATGCACAACTCTTAAGAAGTTTCCACGTAAAATTGAGTAGATTTAGTTAGTATCACTTATACTTTTACGCACCATAAAAAGCTACCATGACATACAATGACTGTTCTAAAGTCTTTTAGGCCTAATAACTTCACTAGTTAAGCACACAGAATCAGTATATGTATCACTTTCCAAGGTTGGATCAATTTTCTGTTAAACATAGTAAAGGAACTTCTTACGAAGTAGTAGACTTGAAAAATAATTTCATTTCCCGAAAGAGAAAATTTTTTTTTACTTCTATCGCCCCGATCAAGTCAAAGTCTTCAGGTAAACGGCTATCCTGAAGATCCAATGGATCAGCTGGACCGACCACATTCGAGTATGTGTCCTTCTAACTAAGTTTGAACAACTAATTTTCAGCGAAAGAATAAAAGCACATCATACACCGCCCCGGTCACTTTCAGTCATCTGGTTAATGGCTATCCTCATATTCTACAAGTAAAAATGAGGACCAAACATATCCGAAGATATGTCCTTCAAATTGAGGCAACCGACATAATTCTAAGCGATAGTGACGTTTTTTTTTTTAAACAAGTCACAAAACACGGTTACTCGGGATTGATCATCCCATTCAGCTCAACAAGGTTTTGAAAACGATTTTTGTCAAACGCTTTAGTGAACAAATCAGCGAAATTATCTAACGTATCAACCTTTTCGAGCACAATCAGTTTCTTCTCAGCACAATCCCGTATAAAATGATGACGGATGTCAATATGTTTAGTTTTGCTATGCTTTACGGGATTGTTAGTTACTGAGATAGCAACAATATTATCAATGCAAATAGGAGTATGAGTGAAATTCAGACCATAATCGCGCAACTGTTGTTGAATCCAAAGAACCTGGGAGCAGCAGTTTGATGCTGCCATGTATTCTGCTTCACAGGTTGAAATGGCGACTAAGGTCTTCTTCTTGCATTGCCATGACACTAATCTGCCACCAAGAAATTGACATCCACCTGTAGTTGACTTCCGACTCTGGTTGCATTCGACAGAAGGCACGATTCTTCTGTTGCCATTTCAGTCGACCTCATGTCCATAATATACGTATTCTTTTCTCTTGGAGCCTTCATAACAATCCAATCCTCTGGTATCTTGAAACCAGGATATAGCACGATCGCTTCATTCTTGGTAAAGTGCACGGTGTAGTCTTTGTCACAAATCTGTGAAACACTCAGCAGATTGTGCTTCAGTTCTTCGACAAAATTTACTTTCTCTAACGTCATCTTTCCGTTAGTCACCGTCCCAATTCATGTGATCCTTCCACCACTCTCTCCAGCGAAACTCACTCTTCCTCCCTGAACAGGTTTCCATTCGTGTAACAAACTCTTGTTACCCGTCATGTGCCGGGAACAGCCGCTATCCACAACCCATAGATTGTTTGCAGCCCTGTTCAACTGTTCCTGCATGATTAATGCAGATGATTAAAATCTGGGAACCCAAGACCTATTGGTCTTGGGTCGATACATCCCGTACCTTGGCTGTCCAAAGTTAGTATCAGAATAATTTCTGTAAGTCCTAAAAGGATACCTTCTTGGAGATTGACTATGAGGCCATCCAAACCTTCTAGAATTAAATGAATTATTTCTCATGATTTGGTTGTTAACGGGGAAAAACTGAGGTTGATTTCTTTGAAAACCTGGATTAGTCCAATTTCTGAACTTTGAAGAGTTTTCATTTTTTCCATTATAGTGATTAGTTCTATTCTCAGTTTTTGAAGGTCTCATACCTCTGAATCTCTGCTTCAGAGGGCAAACAGCAATTAGGTGTCCTAATTGATTACATCTGAAACAACTCCTGTGTTCAACTTTCTTTTCAATAGTTGTTTTAGATGATGAGGCTGCATTACTGCCCGTTTGTCTCACATACGGTGGGACATACGGGTTTTGTGGAGATTTCTTTTCAGTTGTTTTATGTTTCTCTCCACTTTTTGGTAACACAGCCTTTTCTTTTGTCTCACTCGACTCGGACGACTTGTCCGAGTTTGATGAGACAGGACTAGAAGCAGAAATCTTAACACTCGAAACAGGCTTACTTGTTTCGCCTTTACTAACTTCTGGATCTTTAATAGTTACCTTAACCGGAACTGTCTGACTATAATCAACATCAACAGATTTCTGATTACTAGGATCATAAGTGTAATTATGATTGTAAGGTGGTGGAACTTCATGATAACCAATTCCTCCCCTTTTAACTGGGGAACTTTGATCACTAACGAGGTGATCAAGTATAGCCGAGGAATTTCTAAATTTCTCAAGTTTCCTGTTAAGTTCCACCACTTTCACCTGGTGATCAGCTATCTGTTTATCCCTTTCAGCTATTAGTTTGGTTTTTTCTTCTAACACTTCATAGCTCAGATTAATTACTTGATTTTTTTCAGCTAGATTTGCTTTAAGACTTCTAATATCTTTCTCAATAGCTTTTATTTTTACCTTGTAACTATTTTCTCTAGCTTTAGTGAAATGATGATCTTCTTTAAGGTTTTAAATTGAGCATCCAAACTAACATACTGATCAGTTATAGTTGTCAATTGTTCAGACAGATTTTCACACTTAGTACAAGGGAGTTTGGTACTTACCTCAGAGAGCTGGTCTTTCACATCTGCCATGTAAGCTTCATTTTGAGCTTCTGCCATGTAAGCTTCACTTTCGCCAGTCACTTTCTCAGTATCTGCAGTTTCGATGTTCGCCAAATTGGCCTGTTCGAACACTTCTTCAACATGCAGATTCCAGTTGTATTCTCCATTCTGTCTGGAAATCATGGCTCTATTCTCATTACCACCCCCACTCTGTTGTGTAGACTTGTTTTGACTGCGTTCTACACGTTCATTTGTGCACTTTTTCGCAAAGTGGCCATTCTGCTGACAGTTATAACATCGCACCTTTGACTTGTCAAAACCCGGTCTCTCACCAACAAACTTTCTACCTGTCTTCTTCATAAACCTCTTAACCCTTCTCACAATCATCGCCATCTGCCACTGCAGATCCATTTCTTCCAGATCATCAGCATCGATCCGATCATAGTCTTCATCCAATGTTGCAGGATCAACAATCTTACCCTGAATGTAATTTTCATACGAAGCAATGAAAGATGCATAGAGAGCAAACTGCTGTTCAGCAGATTTAACACTCATGGGCATCTTTGAGTAGTTGTTGTTCGAAACACTTGGGGAAAAATTACTCTTGGTTGCTTGACGTTTAGAAGCGTTTGATCCACCAGCTACAAAACACACATCACCATTCATGTTGAGAGATACATGACCTTCATGTGTTGAGTTAGCGCCCGAGTCTCCCTTAGAGTAGTAAGCAGACAATTCAGACTTCGAACTTGAACTTGAGTTAACTTTTGCACCATACATTCTTGGATCCTGAATCTGATCAGTTGGTGTCTCTTTTCGAACCATGTTAAGTTCAAAAGTTCTTAGTTTGTTGACTGCTGTTTCCAAGTCATAGTCGGCAAACTCTTTGTCTTCTCTCATCAACACAGTGTACATCTCCCATTTCGGTGGGAGAGCATCAAGAAGCTTTTCAACAATCTCATCTTCTTTGTAAGTAATTGAATAGTTGCTGAGTTCGGTCATCAGATGATAATATCTCGTGATGATATCATCAAGTGATTCATTCTTCAGATACTTGAACACCGAGAATTGGGTTTTAAGTAGTTTAATCTTTGATGCGCGAATTCCCACATTACCCTCAAAACGGTTTTCAAGTGCTTCCCATAGCTCTCTAGCAGTTTTATACTTTCTGAAGGTGTGTAGAATCTCTTGTGGAAGAGCCATTGTTATTGCTGCATGAGCTTTGCTTTCAGCCTCATACATTTTCTTTTCTTCTTCTTCCATCTCTTTGTATTTCTTTATCTGATCACGACCCTCATACTCAGCAGTTGGTGGAATGTAACCATCTTGTATGCACACCCACATTTTAGCATCTTGGTACTTGACATATTGTTCAAACCGATCTTTCCACGCTACAAAATCAGTTCCCTTAAGCATCTTTGGTGCCTTTGTAGCTGAACCCGCTTCCACTTCCATCTTCACCAGTTCCGTAATGTTTATTGAAGACATCTTTCACAAAACACAAAGAAACCCGAAAGAATAAAAATTTTATTTTTAACAGTACTGTAGGCGAAGTTGTGGATAACTTCGCTTAAGTCTGAACTTCGCTGATTCTGAACTTCGCTCCCTTTGTTAAATTCGTCTGATTCGGCGAAGTTGTGTATAACTTCGCTTGAGATAGGCGAACTTGAGAAGGTAGGCGAAGTTGAGGATAACTTCGCTTAACCTTATATCTTCGCCGAAACCCTACGAACAGTGACGGCAACTTCGCCTGATGAACACGAAGTTTTTGCAGGTTTGATTTCTGGATTTTACGAGGTTTGTGAAGGTGTAATGGGTTGTTTATGATGGTAGGAGGTGAGTATAACACAAAAACTTGATAAACACGTCCCGCGAATAGTCGAACGGAATGATTTCTACACCCGCGTGATAATCCCGAACCACAATCACGAGCAAAAGCTCTGATACCAATTGTAGGTTCTCAGCCGGATCTACACGAGATATCTCGTTCTACGTAGGTGCGGAATCCCTACGTAAGACGTTACGAGCGTAGAAGACGATACGATCCAACACACGTTACAATAAACACAAACACGTTGTATTGCAACCAGAAACAAGTGATACAATGATCACTGATTACACAAAATCTCTGACTCGTAAAGTCGAATAACTGATTAACTTCCAATACTGCCGTAACCTAGCTGATTATAAAGGCGACAACTTCGCCTGGCATGTTCAGGCGAAGTTGTCCCTAACTTCGCTTAGTTCACAAGTTCGCCTGTATCAACGAACTTGTGAGCTAACTTCGCTTACATACAAAAACACAAATCTAACAAACTCGATTACAGACACTTGACACTGAACTACTGACATCATGTACCAACACTATATTTAGGAGTAAATACAACGTTAAAGTAGGGCACCGGGACCGGGGCCTTACATGATGTATAGTTCTACTCAACCTTTATTAATTTTTACATAGGGGGTTGGTTTACTGCTACTGTGCACAATATCTTTAATGTAAGCATCAACATCCGAGTTTTAAAGATTTGTTAAGTTTATCCGATTCGGGGCTGATAAAGCAACAAATTCACCTCGAACTTCCAAAAAAAAAAAAAAAAAATACATGATTGACTTAAAAAATCAACAGCTCTAAAAAGTTTGAGAATATTTATTAACTGATACCCCAAACTCGGGTTTAAGCGAGTGAAAGTCGGCCCGATCTCGGTATAAAACAAAGTTTGCTTCCGACATACCATAATCTTAGAAATATAAATAATATATTGTGAAACATGAGTTAACAAGGTTTGGAAAGTGTTTTGTCGGTTTGAACTGTGACTAGCTCATTAAGATGAGTAATTCGACTTTACTCGATTTTTACCCGAAACTTGGTTCAAGCCAAGATTTGTTCTAACACTACCAAAATCTTAAGTTATATGACTAATTTAAAATGTTACATAACTAAAAAAGATAAGTTGAACTTTTGGTGGTTTTAACATTAAATAACTTGTTAAGACTAGTGTTCGGTTTTACCCGGTTGTTACCCGAAACTTGGGTTCAAGGCAATATTTTTTCTACACTTCCATATCAACCATATAATTAATAATATATAAAGAAAAACTCAGATCTAACGTGTTTCACAGAATATGTTTGTTTACAAGTTAAATAAAGTGCTTAACGAGTGTTCGGTCCTTGACTCGGTATGAGACCGACGATGGTTACCACATCTACAAAACCATAGAACTAAAATAAAGTAAAATTCCAGTTCCAAACTCATATGTGAAAGTTAAGCGAGTAAACTTCCCGAAAGCAACCCAAGTGGGCCTAAAATGCAAAAAATAAGTGTTTGAATGTCGAAAAACCTTAAACAAAGATGGAAATGGTTTTTTTAACATAAATTAGCTTAGAACAACTGAAAATAACGAAACACATATACCTGATGTGATAAGGGCATGTTGTATACGCCGCTGGTACATCCTATACATAAGTGTCTTTATCTTATTTTCCTTTTGTAGCGTTATTCTGATCACTCGAAGATCCGTGTTACTTTTATTGGAAAAAAAGATTTTCTCTTAATATTAATTTTCTTTCTTTATGTTATGGTTTTTCTTTAATTTCGGGACAAATGATGTGTGGGTAAAAGTATGTGCATTAAGTGTTTAATTTCGTGTATTTTAAGTAGTTAAATATTGCGAACACGAGTACTTTGATTACGTTTGTGGTTACATGTGTGCGGAGCCTAACGAAGCTTATTTGGGGCTAATTTGGATTGTTTAAGGACGGAAGAATCGAGATTATATGAAGAGAGGTGATCGGGAGCTTAACTGGTCGATCAAGAATCAAAAGAAATGAGAAAACGAAGAATTGGAGCAAGGCAAGCCGTAGGCTACGCCTCCAGGGCGTAGCCTATGGCCTGAAGGGTGGCGTAAGGTAGCAGCAGACAACCGTAAGCTCCTGCCAAGCTGTAAGCTACGGCAGTCTGGCCATAGGCTATGGCGATCTGGCCGTAGCTTAAAGCGGTCCAGCCGTAGATTACGGTTGGGTCTAACTGAAAACGGGTTTTTGGGTAATTTTTATGCCATATTTACGGGGAAAAACCCTAAGGTCAAGATTATTCTTTTTCCACCACTTTTGGGACTTCTTGGAGGCCACTTTACACCACCATAACACATCCTAATCACACAATTGATTCATGAAATCCTTTCTCAACATCGTAATCAAGAGAATGAAGATCGAGAAGCAAGGCTAAAGGCTTCATAATCATCTCCGGGTGTAGGGTTGAGTTGTGTGCTAGGTTTTTTTTATTTTATTCTTTTAAATTTGGATTTAGATTTGGTTAATCATTCGGTTGATCAATTCTTTGTGTTTGCTTTTGTGCTTAAACGGTTTTTAGTAATTGATTGCTTAATCCTTTGTTAGTTACGATTTGTGGTCATCAACAATTAGGATTAAGTTCTTTTGTCATTGACCCATTAATCATTAACCATATTATTGATTTTGTGTCTCAAAACTTTAAATCGATAATCTACTAGATTTTCATTAAGCTGTGTCAATTGTTTGGATTCAGTTCTGATGATCAACATAGCCAATCGTTAAGTCTTTTTGTTTACATATTTTAACAAGAAACTGTCCAAAGAAGTTTATAAATTTCCTAACTTGCTTCGAAACCCGAACACTGGAGTTTTTTATTTTCATATCCTTGTTTATAAACTACTCATTTAAACCGCTTGACATCGTCTGTCCACTTTAATTATTTTATAATAAAATTTGAGTTTCACTTGCACTATCCACTGCCTCTTTGTGGATTCAACACCTTACTTCCCTAGATAGTAAATGTATCTTAAAAATGTTTTTTATTGACCTTTCAACATCGATCAAAATGTCGCCGTTGCCGGGGAATCAACACGCAAAGTGCTAGTTAGCTTAATTTTTAATTTTTGTTCTTAATTATTTCTTCGTTGATTTTACACGGGGTGTTAGTGTTTTTTTCTATTTAGATAACTCGATAAGTTGATACATACGTGATACTCCCGTGAGAAAGAGCCGCTTCAGTTTGATCAAGAAATCAAGAGAACAACAAGGCAAAACCGAGCAGCTCAGAAACCCAAACTGAACCGAAAACCTGAAATCATAATACCAAAAGCAGAAACCGTGAGTACCCGAAACGTAAGAGGCCTGAATGTTTACCAACCAAATAACCAAGAACAACCAGTTCCACAAAACCAAAACGTTAACTGTGACAGAAACCACAATTTGGTCAACCAAGGAGATGTCAATCGTAACCCAAGGAGGTATTTTAACATGGATGACAATTTGTCAATGAGATCCGCCCAGTAAACCGTCAAGGACAAGATGATTTTATAGGGGAAAGATCTGAGATTAATCGTGCTTGTGCACGGGTGGAAAATTGGCAGATAAGAGATGAACATGGGGTCAGTATCAGCAACAAGATCTTCATAATGACCAAGAAATTAGACAGAATCATTCAGAAAATTAGAGAGATCGAGCACCAAGACGACCACCAAACCGTGAGTAGCCGATTATGATTTTGTTAGTGCACGGTTTTGCGTCTTGAGTCTTTGTAATTGTTGTTAACGTATTTGTCGTTTGTTTAATGTAATAAACAATTATTATTTCATGTAATTCGTTAATGTATTAGGCTAGTTCGCTAAGGATGTTTAGCGAACTAGCCCTTAAGTTAAGTTTCCCCTGATTCGTTAGGGAATGTTAACGAATCAGGGGGTGTTTCGTCTTATTAATGTATGTAACGAAGTAGCGTCTGGTTCGCTAGGGGATGTTAGCGAACCAGACCTATCTTCTATAAATAGTGAACACTGTTCACACATAATTTAAGTTTTGAGAGATTTAATTAACGAAACTCTGTCCAAATCCTCTCTCGATCTTCAACCGTAATATTATACAACTACTGATACTAATAATATATATATATATAAACATATATAACACTGAATCATACGTAATTATGAGTTAGATCTATAGTTAAAGTATTAATCGATTACGCTCAGATATGAGATCTGTTATTGTTATTGTTACTGGATTGATACACATACGGGATCCAACCTGGCTCTGATACCACTTGTTGGATCCCGTATGTGTATCAATCCAGTAACAATAACAATAACAGATCTCAGATCTGAGCATAATCGATTAATACTTTAACTATAGATCTAACTCATAATTACGTATGATTCAGTGTTATATATGTTTATATATATTATTAGTATCAGTAGTTGTATAATATTAAGGTTGAAGATAGAGAGAGGATTTGGACAGAGTTTCGTTAATTAAATCTCTCAAAACTTAAATTATGTGTGAATAGTGTTCATTATTTATAGAAGATAGGTCTGGTTCGCTAACATCCCCTAGTGAACCAGACGCTACTTCGTTACATACATTAATAAGACGAAACACCCCCTGATTCGTTAACATTCCCTAACGAATCAGGGGAAACTTAACTTAAGGGCTAGTTCGCTAAACATCCTTAGCGAACTAGCCTAATACATTAATGAACTACATGAAATAATAATTGTTTATTACATTGAAATTGACAATCAACTTTTTCTTTTTGACCTTGAAATACAAGGGTTAGAATCTGCCCTTAAAACTACTCAATTTTATTTAGAAAAAACTACTCAACTTTTGTTAGATTATGGGGGTCTTTCTTTCAACCCTGTTCAAGAAAAAATTGAAAAAGACAGAAAAAAAATCCAGCAACTTGAAGAGGAACTCTCCGGCTTCCGGAAGGAACAGCGGAAACTACAGCAGGAGCAGCGGGAACTTATCGTGAGGAAAACCTGCCAAGAAAACCGGGAACTTATTGCATTGGTGCATTGGTAGGCTTAAAACAACCAAGTAGAGTAAAGTATGTGATATAAACATAAAGAAACGCCAAATTGAAAGAGGTGTTAGTCTGTAGCAAAAGTCTCGGTGAGGATGGCAGAAATGTAATAACCAGTCATACTCATGCCTTATAGTTGTTGATCTCCCAAAATATAATAAAGCAAATAACAAGCGTTAGGATTCTGGAAACTGTGAGTCTTTATGCGGTGTAATCATCTGGGTATTCATAAGCATGAATATTTCACTCGCTTTCTAGAGCAAACCCAAAGTCATTAAACTTGATCACTGCTGTACTTAGTACAAACTTCCAAATTACTGACTTGATCAAAATCCGCTGTTAGTCATACGTTTGTTCCTCCTTGCGCACGTCTTAATACCATTAAGAAACGGACCCCAGGGGACACAATGTATGTAAGCCGACAGATGAACTCGTGCATATTCACTCACAGTAAAAGAAACTTGATGCATTGCTCAAAATTTCTCAATTGGTATCAAAAATTTTGATCAACACTATAATGGTTTAAGTCAAGTTAGGGTGATTTGGCAAAAATCAAATTAAGTTTTAACTGAGATTAGAGGCTGATAGTTTCTGATATTCTGTGCACTAATTGAACCATTAAGCATATCACAAAAACACTTGAAAGTTTATTATTAGATTTAAGTGGACAACAATACCAATGACCGACTTAATGCCAGTCATAATATCGCTGAAATATAAAACTGTGATGGAAGGGTAATTTGGTCAATATGATTCTCTGCTCAAACTCAACAAAAACACAAAAATATGTACTGCTTTTGTTAAATCATAGAAAAACACAAAAAGATTGTCCAATTTCAAAATGTTCGGATACTTCTTTGTACATACATTCTTTAAAATTTTTACAAAATACCAAAAATATTCCAATTTTTATTATTTAAATAATTTAATTTATGTTTCGAAAAGGTGAAAGATTTTAAAGTATTCAATTAACGGGATAAAATGGTCCTTGGTAATGGATTTAAGTTAAAATTTTTAATTATTTATTTATTGGTTATTATTTAATTCATTTATTTATTTAAGTTAAAATTAAATAAAAATTAAAATAAAAAGATTATTCTTAAAGTAAAGCCGCCGAAGACGATGAAACGAGTTCCGGTGAAGACGATGCCCCAACAAATGCATCTTTCATTCAACCGCTGGTACTATGACAATCGTACGGGCGAGGTCGTCATTGTTCTTGGTCGAGGACTGGAGACTGAACTTATCAAGATAATCGACCCGATGTGGTTGGTTAATTTATCTGAAACAGACAATGACGTGCTACACAGGAAGCAGATTCTGATCGAACACCATGAAGATTAAGACCTGGCTATGCAATTCCAACACGTTGTGCGTGTTTGTAATGAAAATGGAATTCATATTTGCAGAGACTGGCGGTCCAAGCGCTTCAAGTAACTTAAAGACAAAGAGCTCAAGACGAGGGGGTGTCTGTTAGTGCATGGTTTTGCGTCTTGAGTCTTTGTAATTGTCGTTAACATATTTGTCGTTTGTTAGGAAGCTTACACACACATAGACCAGCCAAACAACTAAACACAACATAAAAAATAAAACCAAACAAAGACACTTAACTTAGCATAGGAGTCTATCCCCAGTAAGCATCGGAGTAGATCCCCACTAAACAAAGAGAAAGAACACCATAAATTAAAACACACTACTTTGCGTCTACAGACACTTATTAAATTTAAACCCTAACTTTTAAAAATAAAAAACTAAAAGAGTCAGAGTCGCCGGTTTTCTTGGCAGTTTTCCTCACGATAAGTTCCCGCTGCTCCTGCTGTAGTTTCCGCTGTTCCTTCCGGAAGCCGGAGAGTTCCTCTTCAAGTTGCTGGATTTTTTTTCTGTCTTTTTCAATTTTTTCTTGAACAGGGTTGAAAGAAAGACCCCCATAATCTAACAAAAGTTGAGTAGTTTTTTCTAAATAAAATTGAGTAGTTTTAAGGGCAGATTCTAACCCTTGTATTTCAAGGTCAAAAAGAAAAAGTTGATTGTCAATTTCAATGTAATAAACAATTATTATTTCATGTAGTTCATTAATGTATTAGGCTAGTTCGCTAAGGATGTTTAGCGAACTAGCCCTTAAGTTAAGTTTCCCCTGATTCGTTAGGGAATGTTAACGAATCAGGGGGTGTTTCGTCTTATTAATGTATGTAACGAAGTAGCGTCTGGTTCACTAGGGGATGTTAGCGAACCAGACCTATCTTCTATAAATAATGAACACTATTCACACATAATTTAAGTTTTGAGAGATTTAATTAACGAAACTCTGTCCAAATCCTCTCTCTATCTTCAACCTTAATATTATACAACTACTGATACTAATAATATATATAAACATATATAACACTGAATCATACGTAATTATGAGTTAGATCTATAGTTAAAGTATTAATCGATTATGCTCAGATCTGAGATCTGTTATTGTTATTGTTACTGGATTGATACACATACGGGATCCAACAAGTGGTATCAGAGCCAGGTTGGATCCCGTATGTGTATCAATCCAGTAACAATAACAATAACAGATCTCAGATCTGAGCGTAATCGATTAATACTTTAACTATAGATCTAACTCATAATTACGTATGATTCAGTGTTATATATGTTTATATATATATATATTATTAGTATCAGTAGTTGTATAATATTAAGGTTGAAGATAGAGAGAGGATTTGGACAGAGTTTCGTTAATTAAATCTCTCAAAACTTAAATTATGTGTGAATAGTGTTCATTATTTATAGAAGATAGGTCTGGTTCGCTAACATCCCCTAGTGAACCAGACGCTACTTCGTTACATACATTAATAAGACGAAACACCCCCTGATTCGTTAACATTCCCTAACGAATCAGGGGAAACTTAACTTAAGGGCTAGTTCGCTAAACATCCTTAGCGAACTAGCCTAATACATTAATGAACTACATGAAATAATAATTGTTTATTACATTGAAATTGACAATCAACTTTTTCTTTTTGACCTTGAAATACAAGGGTTAGAATCTGCCCTTAAAACTACTCAATTTTATTTAGAAAAAACTACTCAACTTTTGTTAGATTATGGGGGTCTTTCTTTCAACCCTGTTCAAGAAAAAATTGAAAAAGACAGAAAAAAAATCCAGCAACTTGAAGAGGAACTCTCCGGCTTCCGGAAGGAACAGCGGAAACTACAGCAGGAGCAGCGGGAACTTATCGTGAGGAAAACCTGCCAAGAAAACCGGCGACTCTGACTCTTTTAGTTTTTTATTTTTAAAAGTTAGGGTTTAAATTTAATAAGTGTCTGTAGACGCAAAGTAGTGTGTTTTAATTTATGGTGTTCTTTCTCTTTGTTTAGTGGGGATCTACTCCGATGCTTACTGGGGATAGACTCCTATGCTAAGTTAAGTGTCTTTGTTTGGTTTTATTTTTTATGTTGTGTTTAGTTGTTTGGCTGGTCTATGTGTGTGTAAGCTTCCTAACAAACGACAAATATGTTAACGACAATTACAAAGACTCAAGACGCAAAACCATGCACTAACAGACACCCCCTCGTCTTGAGCTCTTTGTCTTTAAGTTACTTGAAGCGCTTGGACCGCCAGTCTCTGCAAATATGAATTCCATTTTCATTACAAACACGCACAACGCGTTGGAATTGCATAGCCAGGTCTTAATCTTCATGGTGTTCGATCAGAATCTGCTTCCTGTGTAGCACGTCATTGTCTGTTTCAGATAAATTAACCAACCACATCGGGTCGATTATCTTGATAAGTTCAGTCTCCAGTCCTCGACCAAGAACAATGACGACCTCGCCCGTACGATTGTCATAGTACCAGCGGTTGAATGAAAGATGCATTTGTTGAGGCATTGTCTTCACCGGAACTCGTTTCATCGTCTTCGGCGGCTTTACTTTAAGAATAATCTTTTTATTTTAATTTTTATTTAATTTTAACTTAAATAAATAAATGAATTAAATAATAACCAATAAATAAATAATTAAAAATTTTAACTTAAATCCATTACCAAGGACCATTTTATCCCGTTAATTGAATACTTTAAAATCTTTCACCTTTTCGAAACATAAATTAAATTATTTAAATAATAAAAATTGGAATATTTTTGGTATTTTGTAAAAATTTTAAAGAATGTATGTACAAAGAAGTATCCGAACATTTTGAAATTGGACAATCTTTTTATGTTTTTCTATGATTTAACAAAAGCTAGTACATATTTTTGTGTTTTTGTTGAGTTTGAGCAGAGAATCATATTGACCAAATTACCCTTCCATCACAGTTTTATATTTCAGCGATATTATGACTGGCATTAAGTCGGTCATTGGTATTGTTGTCCACTTAAATCTAATAATAAACTTTCAAGTGTTTTTGTGATATGCTTAATGGTTCAATTAGTGCACAGAATATCAGAAACTATCAGCCTCTAATCTCAGTTAAAACTTAATTTGATTTTTGCCAAATCACCCTAACTTGACTTGAACCATTATAGTGTTGATCAAAATTTTTGATACCAATTGAGAAATTTTGAGCAATGCATCAAGTTTCTTTTACTGTGAGTGAATATGCACGAGTTCATCTGTCGGCTTACATACATTGTGTCCCCTGGGGTCCGTTTCTTAATGGTATTAAGACGTGCGCAAGGGAGGAACAAACGTATGACTAACAGCGGATTTTGATCAAGTCAGTAATTTGGAAGTTTGTACTAAGTACAGCAGTGATCAAGTTTAATGACTTTGGGTTTGCTCTAGAAAGCGAGTGAAAATATTCATGCTTATGAATACCCAGATGATTAAACCGCATAAAGACTCACAGTTTCCAGAATCCTAACGCTTGTTATTTGCTTTATTATATTTTTGGAGATCAACAACTATAAGGCTTGAGTATGACTGGTTATTACATTTCTGCCATCCTCACCGAGACTTTTGCTAGAGACTAACACCTCTTTCAATTTGGCGTTTCTTTATGTTTATATCACATACTTTACTCTACTTGGTTGTTTTAAGCTTACTAATGCACCAATGCAATTAAGCACATAGTCTTTTAAGCTTATTTTTTGCTGGATTTGGAGTCAGGATAATCAATGTACTATCATTTTCTCTTTTTGCTTCAAAAACTCAAAATTTTGAGTAGCATAGAAAATAAAAATAAAGATAAATTTAATCGCCCCAGTTAACTTAAGTCTATAAATAAATGGCTGTTCTATCAATTCAACAAGTGAATAATAGGACCAAGACATGCACGCATGCTTCACAAACTTAAATAACCGACATAATTTTCAGCGAGAAAATAATCTAAAAACGCATAACGAATGCCCCAATTATTTTCCATTATCAGGTAAATGGTTAACCTGAACATTTACAAGTAAATGTCAGGACCAAACATATACACGTACATGCCCTTCTAATGTAGATAATTGACATAATTTTTAGCAAACGCATGCAAAAATCTTTTTGGTTTTTCTCTATACATACTCTAATAACACAATATTTTTGTCTTTTTCAATTTTCTTATAAACAAAATAAACTTCACAGTTTTTTTTTGGATTTTCGGATTTTTTCTTTACAAATTGAAAAATACATTCTTTTTGGATTTTCAGATTTTTAAAATGTTTTTGGTTTTTTTCAAAATATTTAAAAAGAAAACATTAAAGAAAATAAAACAATATTTTATATTTTTTAGGAATTTTCTAATGTTTTTGGATTTTATCTATACAAACGAAAATCACAATCTTTTTGTATTTTCTAGTTTTTCACCCCCTAAAACCAAAATAAATTTTAAATGAAAAATGATATAAAATAAAGATAGTCATCCTTGTTGAAGGATATCAGCGATGGTCTTCAATCCGTTTAAACCAAGCAAAAATTTAAAACGCGTTTTGTCAAAAGCTTTGGTAAACAGATCGGCTTTCTGAAAGTCAGTATGTACTTTCTCAAGGTCAATCAACTTCTTCTCAAAGCAATCCCGTATAAAGTGATATCGAATTTCGATATGTTTTGTTTTAGAATGTTGTACGGGATTCTTTGTGATAGAAATTGCAGCAGAATTATCAATCAGGATAGGAGTAGTAAGAAACTTCAAACCGTAGTCGCGGAGATGTTGTTGTATCCACAAAACCTGGGAACAACAACTCGAGGCTGCAACATACTCAGCTTCGGTGGTTGAAGTGGAGACCGTTGTCTGCTTCTTACACTGCCAGGAAACAAGCCGATTTCCTAAAAATTGACATCCTGCAGTCGTTGATTTGAAGTTGATCTTGCAACCTGCATAGTCCGAGTTGGAATAAGCATTAAGATCAAAAGTATCATCCTTGGGGTACCATAACCCGATGTCTGGATTTCCCTCAAATACTGAAAAATTCTCTTGACCGCAGCTAGGTGAGTCACTCGTGGACTTGATTGATACCTAGCACCAAGACAAACAACAAACATAATATCAGGGCGAGAAGCCGTTAGATACATTAAAGAACCGATCATGGCACGATAGAGGGTAGGATCAACGGTATCGTCCAATTCATCCGGTGATAAATTGTGACCCACTGGAAGAGGAGTAGAAGGGATTTTTCCGGCAGATATCTTGAATCGGCTCAAGACGTCGTTCACATACTTAGTCTGGTGAATAAAGATTCCGTTAGCAGACTGGTGAACCTGCAGCCCTAAAAAGAAATTCATCTCTCCCATCGAACTCATCTCGAACTTTGTTTGCATGGACTTCTCGAAACTCCTTACACAATGTATCGTTTGTTGACCCGAAGATAATGTCATCGACATAAATCTGAACTAGGAGAAGATCGTCACCAACAGTTTTACGAAATAAAGTGCAGTCGACAGTCCCTCGTTTGAAGCCATTATCAGTCAGATGGTCGGCAAGCGTGCCATACCAAGCTCTTTGGGCTTGATGTAGACCATACAGGGCCTTATTTAATCGGTAAGCTTGGTCCGGATAATCAGGATCTTCAAAACCAGGAGGCTGTAAAACAAACACTTCCTCGTGTAGTTCACCATTTAGAAAAGCACTTTTAACATCCATTTGATAGACCTTGATATTTTTGTAAGCTGCGTATGCCAGGAAGATTTGAATCGTCTCTAATCTTGCAACTGGAGCATATACCTCTGTGTAATCAATACCCTCTTGCTGATGAAACCCTTGCATCACTAGACGTGCCTTGTTTCTGACAATCACACCTCGATCGTCTTTCTTACACTTAAATACCCACATAGTCGGAATAGCTTTCTTGACTCTAGTAGGCTTGTCTATTAAATCCCAAACACCCAAACGTGCAAATTGTTGTAATTCTTCTTGCATAGCTTCTACCCAAGAAGGATCTTTAAGTGCCTTACGAGCTGTCGTTGGCTCAACTTGAGATAGAAAGCAAGTGAATTTAGCAAGATTTACAACTCTTGAAGAATGTAAGTCAGTGTAAGCACACAATATGTTATTATCACTTGACAAAGCAACTTGATGACGTGTACGAACGACCACATCAAGTTCTCCAATGATGTTTTCCTGTGATTGATATCCATGAATC